>NW_018407364.1:2141184-2240395 GCF_002113885.1 Mizuhopecten yessoensis
AAATTATCCAAATAAATAAGATCTTTATGTCAAAATAAACTTCAGGTTTGATTTAGTATTGTTTAATGTACGTCCTATCTACAGCTATACATGGTCATTAAAGGATGGCCTCCCCCATTTGCTAGATGCATGCGTGTGGTGAGTTTGTGCATATTTAATTTGTGTTTTTGGAGTCTATGGTATGATCATGTTTGTCTCCTTGTGATAGCGCAGGACCGATGCTGACTTTATAGTGTAATTTCACTGGAGCATACTGCTGAAGACATATCTTATTTTACGAACTTACCTCGTTATCTCACCATCTTTAATAGCCAAGGATTCATAATTTAAATTTGTACTATCCAACCTTGGCAGATTTAGCCTTGTGTTTAATTTCCCTCCCCTGCCACCTTGCATAGACACTTTACTAGCAAAACTTTAAACTTTCAAGATTATTTCAGCACTGGTCGCCTATGTATTTCCCTTGGTTATCATTTACAGTTAGAATATGGTCAATTATCACTACCAACTGATCATGTACAGAAAATGTTTTTAAGTATTGTCCTCCATTGGTTTTTTTTACATAAATCATGACATATAGTCGAGAAGGCAACTTGGTACTGGGCGCCACCATTATTATTTACATGCACAGGAACTTGGTATTAGTTTCTAATATATGTGTATTATATAATGTATGATATAAAAAATGGGGACCATAGGATGGTAATTTGTCCCTGTGCCAGGTTCAATAATTTGAAAGCTTAGAGAACAAGGCTGAACACATGTATGGGAATGTTTTTTTTTGTAAGTGAGTTTGTATAAACACATCATGAATATGTAAAATTATGATGGAAGTCCATTTTACTCGAATTACCCGACGTTATTTTCAATACCTTCAGTTCATCTATATATCCACACTGTTCTCGGTATTCCGTCTATGCGCGTTGCAGAGTTATAATCTCTTGTGAGCATGTATTGATTGTTACATCATTGGCTTGTGTGAGATAATTACGTCGTTTTCTCGAAAATTGATGACGTTACTCTCACAAACAAATGATGTAACAATTAATACCTGCTCACAAGAGAAGATAACTCTGCAATATGCAAAGACGGAATAAGGGATAGGAATCAGTTTGTTTTTTGGGTTTTATAAATCCTCGCAACCCTTTTTAATTCATATGTATAAGAAAGGTCTGCCAAATATCTGATTCTTTGACAACTTTACTACAAATATATAGCAGGATTTGAGCTTTCTATATCAACTGAACTACACTTCATATTATTTGTTGACGTTTTTCTGCTACAATACATGGAGTTTCCTCACAAGATACTGGTAACCAAAAAGAGTCTGAAACCTTAATCATATCTTTTAGAAATCTGTGTTTAAAAAAAGTGTTATACATGTATCTCTTCGATCCACTAAACATCAACAAACAACATTTAAACCCTTCATTCCCTAAATCTGTTATTAAAAGGATTGTAAAAATGTCGCTTCAATGTTGACATAAAATTGTACTGCAGTATTTTTTTGGTCTGATTTTTGACAGCTAAATAAGTCTCATCAAGGGTCATTGACCTGTCAGAAGTTGCAGTAGGCGAAGTTATTTGACTTTGGTATGGAATCTTCCAAAAAATAGAAGAAAGTAAGGGCTGGATTTTCATGAGCTTGAAGTGTTGTGCCCTTTTGTTTGCTTTCCTATGCATCTTATTCTGTCAGTTTATCATTCATATTTTTATTTTTCCATTTGTTATGCACTTCATATACATCTGATGAGAATGAGAGATATTTAAAAATGCACAAAATTCGCAAAGAAAGCTGAAAGTTACAAAAGGCCAAAAGGTGACACTTGACACCATGCACGTCGGGTTTGAACATTTTACTGTATTGTTTGTTTCACTTTCCATGTGGGGAGGATTTTTAATGCATCTCGACTGTTATATTAATCAATTAATTTTCATTTAGATGGTGTCCCTGAGAATTATTTCTTATATAATTTTAAAATTTGTTTCAAGTAATACTCATACTCTCTGTTTTAAACTAGGAACACTTGCTAGGTACTCTAAGTATTTGTGCGGTTATGATTGATTGTCTTCCTTTGGATAATATTTCTGTGAGTTGTGTCCCTCACATGATTTCCTCACATTTTTTTCTGTTATATATCGGATATAGTTTGTTACTTCTGTAAGTTCCAAGTTTCCTTTTAGATAAAATATGTCATGTTTAGGTGATTTTTGAGAATTGGTGGTTTTGCGAAATTTGCTTTTTGTTTTGCAAGGTACCAATATTGTTTTGTTTATAACATATATAGGGTGCTCCCATAGCTACCACTTTCTTTAAAATGTAGATTTTCCAGAAATTTTAGAAAGTTTTGAAGTTTTGCTTAAAACTTACAATACTGACAATGTCAGACAATTTCAGACATGCGAAACATATAATAATGTGTAATTCTTCTTGAATTTGGTGTACAGTTAGATCTTGAATTGACAGATCTGTCAGATCAGCACAGATTACTTATATTGGAGTCTACATAAAGAGTTATGTCCCTTTACTTTCTTTTTCAAGATTACATGAATCAAACAATTTTCTACTCGAGTCATCGAATCTATCAAAACATAATTTACATGCAATGTACATGGGGGAGAGGCTAAAAGTCCTCCTTAAGAATCGGGGATTTATTTTCATGGGTACTACTTGGGGGACATTGAATAGACCAAAATAGATCTTCTGCCCCCATTGCAACACACTTGGGATCTTAAATCTTTCCTTTTGTTTCTTCACTGTTCTGCTTTTCCTTGGTTGTGCCGCCTTAGAAGCATGGCGAAAACTTAAGGATCAGTCTGTCCGTCATCACACATTGTCATTTGCGGCGGCAGTCACATTTAAGTTTACCAGACTTTGTTTGGCCACCATTTACCATATCAATTTGTAACTTTGTATGTGGCTTAATCATAATAGATTACAGATTAGATTAAGTTTGAATCACATGCTAATTTTTTTTTTTTTTTGCTGGGGTTACATGTATGGCCCTTCACACATTGGAAGTTCTCATAATTAACTAATAATTAACAGCCATACTGTGTTCGTTACCACTTGCCACTTAGTGTGCGGCTTTATCATAATGAATTACAGTTAGAGTCCAAACCCTGTGTCAATATTTCATTTGTTGCTGGAGTTATGGCCCTTCGTACATAAGAAATCTCATAATTAATGTATTCCCAGACTTTTTTTCGCTACCACTTGCAACATCAATTTGTTACCTAATATGTGGCTTTGTCATAATGGATTACAGTTTGAGTTCAAATCCTGTGTAAACATTCCCTTTTTTGCTGGAGTTATGGCCCTTCGCACATAAGAAATTATCAAAATATACGTTTTTTTGGACTTATTTTGCTACCGCTTGCCATATCAATTTGAAACTTTGTTTGTGGCTTTATCATAATAGATTACAGAGTTTGAACCATGTATTAAAATTCCATTTTTGACTAGAGTTATGGCACTTTTGCACATAGGAAATTCTCATAATTAACTGTTTTCCATATTATTTTCAACTTAGTATACATGTATAATGGATTACAGTTTGAGTTAGAATCCAGTGTCCATGTTCTAGGTTTTCTGGAGTTATAGCCCTTTGCACATAGGAAATTCTTATAAGTAACTGTATTTGTTCCGTCAACACATGCACTTCCTTCGAATTGCAGCTTTCTTTTATAGGTTACAGCCGTCCTCATATGACTCTGGCTGTTCGAGGACATAAATCACCTGATACAGAACAGCATTTGAAGTCCTTCTGTATGGCTTGATGATGTTTTCAAACCAATGGTCTAGAGCATTACTTGGTTAAGAAGACTGAATGCCGCTTAACAGAGAGTCTCTCTCATAATACTCTGGCTCCCTATTGGGAGAAGTGGGGTCCACAAGGGGGGTTCTCCGATTCAATTACACAATTTGTTGTTAGGACCCCTGCACATCTTTAGTAATCAGATTTTCCGTCTGTCCTTCTATCTGTTTTTAGCTCACCTGCCAAGGACAAGTAAGGTTAGGCCCTGGTGCGGCGCCCGGTATCCTGTCCTGTCCCGTCGCGTCGTGTCCCGTCTCTATTCAATGTAAACACTTAGCAACTTCATTCATTAACAGATTTTGGTCAAACTTTATACAAAGGTCAAGTTTGGGTATACTTCGGACATCTTTGTATTTCAGGGATCCAAGGTCAAGACCAAGGTCACATTTGCTATATATAGAAAATCATCCTGCCCCGTCTCTATTCAATGTAAATACTTAGCAGCTTCATTCTTTCACGGATTTTGGTCAAACTTTATACATAGAAAATCATCAACTGATTCAATTTAAACACTTAGCAACTTCATCCAATATGTTATGGAGATAGTAATAACATACAAAAAAAACACATGAATATTAAAGTCAACTTATCAACTTTAAGTGTAGAACCTTGTGAGTGTGCATACATGGACTTTATGCAGTGTAATAAAATGTTTGCTTAACCTTTTGGATAGCTTTTCAGCCTTTGATATCAGAGGTCAAGGTCACTTACTATAAATAGAACATCAGTTTGTGCACTGTATTTCAAATTCTGTTGGACTGATTACACTCAGATTTTATCTTGTCCTTCCTGGAAGAACGTGCCTGCTTGGGATAACTTTTCAGGTCCAGTGGTCAAAGGTCAATGGGTCACTCTAAATAGAAAATCTGTTTAATGCACTAATGCACAATATCTTGATTTCTCTTGGACTGATTACACTCTTGACTTTATATAGTGCTTCTTCAAAGAAAGTGCCTGCTTGGGACAACTTTCCAGGCCCCGGTGTTAGGACTCTATCACTGTTACTATATGAATAGAGAATCAGTTTATAAAATGCACTACTTATATTTTGAGTTCTGTTGGGCTGATTACACTCAAGACTTTATCCATTGCTTTTATAAAAAAAACACTTGCTTTCACTAGTGTTTGCTAAGCACAGTTTCTTTTAAATCTTCAATAAACATTAATTATGGATAATAGTCACGGCGGCATTTAAAATATATATATAAATCTTATTACCGGTTAGCTTGTAATAATAATAATAATAATAATAATAATAATAATAATATACAGCATTCATATACCGCCCTATATAATTTGTAAAATTATTCTAAGGTGCTTTACAACATATGGATAATAGTAATGGTTATAATTGTGAAAACAAACAACAAAGGCTTGCAATCACTTTCATACATTTGTAAAAGTGGAGATAATTCGGATACTTAACATTCGATATTTACGATTGACAGTTCACCACGTTTCGTCGTCCATCTTGTTGTTTTCACATTCGGAACCTAGTTACGTAACCGGAAGTGTTCCGAGTAGCTTTTGCACGACTATTGCACGTGCAAAGTGCCATGTTTCTGTCTATATAAAGCGGTGGTTTTCTATAGCTCGTCAATCAGAAGTAAAGTCCTCGTAAGACTGCCTGACTCACTCTTTCTCTCCTTCTTTCTAGGACTCGTTAGTTAATAATGTAGGACCAGCAATAATGTTTAGTGATAGTGTAAGAAAGTAGTCTGTACACATGTCTATATAGAATTCTAACGTAGAGTCCGTCGTTTATGCTTATAGGAGTAGGCCTCGTAGCCACTAGTATTAATGAACGGTGTTGTATAGTGTGCGTTAGGGTGTGAGATATGTTACCGTGTATTGTACTGATATTTCTTTACACTTGGTGTGTTTAATAAAAGATATTGAAGTTTATATCCTTGAGTCTATGTTCATTTGCCATACTACATGCTCATTAATTTATAAGACCCCAATGGACCCAAGATCACCGAACCTGGGTGTTGGTTTTGAAGTAAAAACCCGATCCTTTAACAAGCAATGTGCACATAATTGAACAAATAAAATGGTGGTATTTACATGACGTCTTTGCAAAGATTCTAAAATGCAGACGTGAAGAGGTGAGTTTGTATGTCCCTCTTGAACTTGGCCAGGGTATTTGACTTCCTGATAGCAGATGGTAAGCTATTCCACAACGTAGCCGAAACCCTCCCAAAGCATCTGTTTCCGTAGGTCACAGTACGAGATTTTGGGACACACAACAAAGATTCTGACTCCGACCGCAGTGATCTCGACGGCTGATACAGGTACTGAGGAACTGTTCCATTCAGTGCCTTGTATGTGTATACCAGAATTTTGTACTGCGACCTGTATTGTACAGGTAACCATTGCAACGAATAAAGCGCAGGTGTGATGTGCTCTCTTTCGAGTACGAGTAACTAGCCGTGCTGCAGTGTTTTGGACCCTCTGCAGACGACTAGTTAGTTTGTCAGATATACCACAGAGCAGGGCGTTACCATAATCCAACCGAGAGGTCACAAGTGAATGCACCAAAATCTTGCATGCATCTGCAGTTAGATACTGCCGAATACAGCCGATGTTCCTGATCTGGTAGTAACAGGATTATGCAATAGCGTTCACTTGTTTCTCCTAGTATTGGGTTGTATTGAGTAAATCGACGTTTGTATTGGGTAGTATTGGGTTGTATTGAGTAAATCGACGTTTGTATTTGGTAGTATTGGGTTGTATTGGGTAAATCGACGTTTGTATTGGGTAGTATTGGGTTGTATTGGGTAAATCGGCGCTTGCATTTGGTAGTATTTGGTAAATAGGCGCTTATATTGGGTAATATTGGGTTGTATTTGGTAAATCGACGTTTGTATTCGGTAGTATTGCGTTGTATTGGGTAAATGGGCGCTTGTTTTGGGTAGTATTGTATTGTATTTGGTAAATCGACGTTTGTATTGGGTTGTTTTGTGTGAATCGACGTTTGTATTGGGTAGTATTGGGTAGTATTGTGTAAATTGACGTTTGTATTCGGTAGTATTGGGCTGTAGTGGGTTAATCGACGTTTGTATTTGGTAGAATTTGGTTATATTGGGTAGTATTTGGTTGTATTTGGTAAATCGACGTTTGTATTGGTAAGTATTGGGTTGTATTAGGTTAATCGACGTTTGTATTGGGTAGTATCGGGTTGTATTTGGTAAATCGACGTTTGTATTTGGTAGTATTGGGTTGTATAGGGTAAATCGGCGCTTGTATTTGGTAGTATTGGGTTGTATTGGGTAAATCGACGTTTGTATTCGGTAGTATTGGGTTGTATTGGGTAAATCGGCGCTTGTATTCGGTAGTATTGGGTTGTATTGGGTAAATCGACGTTTGTTTTGGTAGTATTGGGTTGTATTTGGTAAATTGATGTTTGTATTGGGTAGTTATAGGTTGTATTGGGTAAATCGACGAATCTCGCTCTAATACAAAAAAAAATAAAATAATTAAAAACATGATAGAGAATTTTAAATATAAAATATAAACCCATTTTTTCAGGCTAAGTATAAACACCGTAATTTATCACATACCTGTTGAATCTTGTTATAGTTATACAAGCAATTGTCAGTCCATGAAATACAACGTTCTGTATTGCACATGTGCAATACGGAATGTTGTATTTACCTACTAGCCGGAACTACTTCTAATGGGAATCCCCTTGTCATGACGAACTGTAAAGTGTCCGGTATTTGCAAAAAATATCAAAGTTTATAAAATCTTTGTATCGATCTCTACCAAATACGGAAGGTATGTGATAAAAGCGCTCGGCGCACTCGTGAATATATTCGTCCGCGCAATAAACTCGTGCTTTCTGATTCGTAAGAAAACACAAGTGTGTGGTCTTGCATATTGATTCAGGTGTTCTCGTTGCTCGAATAAATTATGTAAAATAATTCTTCACGTGTCCTCATGCAGTAGTTCTTGCATTTGAAAATGCCTTAACAGAATATTTTGCACTTTTGAAGTATTCATCGATGAGAAGCTTCAAGTTTCGTATTCTGTTTCAAACCTTTTGGTTTAAAATTGCCTTATATGATATATTATCGTCTACAAAAGGTTAACTTGGAGCATTTTTCATTCAGAAATATATTTTTAGTTCTCACAACTAATAATTACTAGGCCCTTTCCCGACAGTATGTATTCTATACACTAAGTTTGATAACAAGTGATGGAACCAATTTATACAAATACTGTTTCATTATTGAATGAGACATACCCATCTGAAAAACTGGAATGATATAAGATTATTGTTATGATTATAATGCCTGAACATAATAACTGTTCAATTATCTACCGCAGAACTCATGAAAACAAATATACGTTAAAGAAATATTACCAAAAATAAAAGTAAAGTTTAGGATACATGTTTAGATATTTGACATTCTGTTTATAAAATGTAAATCATGTGGCCGAAAAGGAAATATATATTTCCTTATTTGTTTAGTGTCGACCATGTACATATTATTATGAAATCTGTCCTGTCTGACTTTTTCAATGACTGCTGACGTGTAGTTAAAATTATACGGACAAGGTCATAGAATTTAACTTATCATTACCGTAAAACCTCAGTACACTGTATTTGTTGTACTCATAGTTTAAACACCTTTAATATGTAAATGTAAGGTTTGATGAATGCATCAATGTTCTTATATTCGTTTTAGTAACTATTTTTATTTATTTATCATGTCATGTCCACCAAATTCCTGTATGTGAACTTCAACATAATAACAGGAGGCTCTAGAACAGTTTTGTTCTATTTAATTGATTGTGCAAATATGTGGTGGTGGCAGAAAATGATTAGATACTGAACAATATCAAATGTCTTTTCCATGTACGGAGTTTTTGAATAGCATGGTTTCATGAATGATTACTGCACCTATTCTGCACTTAAATAATGTATGCGCTTAATCAATGATTCCATGATAGGAAATGCAGTGGATCTATTTCCTGTGTTGGACATTATTGACACATTTGAGAGTTAGACTTAAAACTTGCCATAAATTGTATGTCGACAATACCATGTATAAATACAGCCGTTCCCAAAGTTTATGTTATATGCGACAAATATTCAGATTTAAATATTTCTGTTCAAGTTATTTTCTCCAGTAATTGGTCATACAACATTTCGCCAAATAAACTTTTAACCTTTCAGCTTAACTTTTTGTACAAATGTATATCAATAATAAAATATGTATTCTGTTTAATTTTTAGATGGTTTCCTGACCACTTTCTACACTTAATTCTTCCATGAGATCTCTATATTTATCATAATGTGTCTTATTTATGGGCATAATAAATAAAAGCATTAATGACGAGTTATGATATCGGGTAAAACGCCCTTGTTTGCATACTATATCAGAATGTCAGGTTATTGATTTATAAGGGTTATAATTTTACAGCATTGTACACATGCGAAAAAAACAACGTTTGTCGTCTACAACCTGATAACTGCACAGACATGTGATACGTGAAGTCCAAAAAGCAGGAAACTCGATAACAGGTAATATATAAGCAGATAAGTATAACGCTCTACCTCACAAAGGAAAACCACGTACGTGAAGCTATTGTGAAGTATGGCGTCAGTAAGTATACAAGTCATTGTCTCTTAACATAATGGTTTTAAAGATATTCGTACATGGTATCTCATACTAAGGATACTTCGAAAATGAAAACGTTATAAATACATCTTGCGAGCGAATGCAGTTATCGACAATAAGCAACGTTCTGTTAGAAACAGGGGACAATGAGATGAGATTGATTAGATTGGAATATTTCATTAGTGATAGATAGTAGGAAAATAACGGGGGAAAACATAATTACACTCACTCACTCACTCTCATATGGAACTTGCATGTATAAATATATTCTCACATGGACCATGTATACTAGCGGACAAAAGAAACTGTGCATGCGGAGAATTGTTATAGAACTTGTATTACCAACTGTACATGTATATACATGAAAATTCACACACATGGCCGAGTATGACACATATACACTATCCGTGTGTCATTGACAGTTTTTCCAGTGCAGTTTGCTCTCTTTAGGCGTTGACCAGTTTGCACGTTTTTCTCGTCCAGCCATCCAATTCGACCAATAAGCCCGAGAACAGTATGGAACCGATTGCGTGAACGAGGTATCCGTCCGCGACGTCCTGCAAACCACCCAGTTGTTCAATATTTGTATTTTTGGTCACCTCAGCTGAACTCAAATGACCTATTGCTATCCTTCTTCGTCCGTCGTCGTGCGTCGTGCGTCGTCTGTAAACATTTTACATTTTCAACTTAAGCTGAAATAGTGTAGACTGTTACTGACATCTCCATGATTAAGTGTTGTTATTTTTCGGGTTGCTTAGATATCCAATATGGCCGCCAATGCCGTCATTTTGAAAAACAGATTCAAACTGAAAGTCAGGTTCTAATGGGCTTATTTAACTGAAATCTTGTAGGAATGAACGACTCATGGTCCTGACAAAGTGTTGTTAATTATTTTTCCGGTCCATCAGAAATCCAATATGGCCGTCAATGCCGCCATTTTGAAAATTAATTGCTTGGTCAATGTCACCATAACTATGTAAAGAAAATTGTCAATCTGTGAGATACATTTCCTTGGCAAAGGGCATTTATGTGTTTAATGTTAACAATTTAATAATGTTGATCATATTATAACCACACCAGATAAAACCATGTCATTGTCTAAATAAAGTAAAGAATATGTAGTGTGTAGTATAAGGAGACATTGAAGTTGTAGTGCACTATTGTTTGTGCATGCTTTTACTCCCTTTTTATCATAGTTATTATGTACAGTCATCAATGTAAAACAAATCTAATGCTGCTTTTGTAACAGTAGCGAGACAGGTCCAGTTTTGTTTTATTTCCTTCCGCATAAATGCATAGTGTTGTGCTCTGAAGCCATATTGGCTATCTGTAATCTAATTGTGGTTAGACAAAAAAATATAAAAATGGTCATGAATATGTTTTTCTAGACATTTTGATAAAACAGGAAGTACTGATATTGGCCTTAAGTTACACAAAAGCTATTTTTTACCCTTTTTAAAAAGAGGGCTTGCTTTCGCATACTTCCAAACTTCCGGAAAATTGTTGTCAATACTAAAATGCATTAGTTTACAAACAATTGGAGCAATGGATTTAGCACAGTACTTCAAATGTTTGCGCTTATTTTGTCGAGCCCTGTGGCTTTGTTGACATCTATATTCAATAAAAAGGTTTCAATAAAAGTAGTGTTAACTTGAGGAATATTCTGAAGAGTCGGTATTACATGTTTCTTTTACATATTGATCTGCTATATTAGTGAAATACTCATTAAAACAATTTCCTATTACAGCTTCATCAGTAATATCATTGTCATTTGGATCTTTTATAAAACTCGTTAAACTGGAAGATTTCTTTGGACATATTTTTTTGTAATTCTTCCAGTAATTATTGGAATGTTAACACTGATCTAGAACAGAAGTGAAACAAGTTAATTTTGCAGATTTTATCGTCGCTGTTACTTTGTTTCTCCATTTGCGATATAGGTCTATTCGTCCCTCACATTTGTGTTTGTTCCTTATTTGTATTGCCATGTTTATATCATCAGTCCACCAGTCGGGCATTGCATGTGTTCATTGTTCATTGAGCATCAACATCTTTAGTTTCTATGTTTTGCTTGAAATCACTGCAATCCGTGTTTGATTGTTTTATGTTCTAGGGCAACAGTGACATTATCAGCTGGGAAGAGTACTTCATGGGCGTAGCTTTGTTGTCTGCCAGGCGAAGCAAGGACCCCCCAAAAAAAGTGCGTGTCGCCGAGTTATCTACTTTCTCTTGTTTATAAATGACTTAACCTTCCCGACTATAGATGGTGTAGATAAGTGTGACATGATACCGCTTGTTTCTACTTACAACCCCTGTAATTTTAATGCGTTTTGGATTATCAAAAGCTTTGACAATTTTATGAAGAGAAATGAACATATTGGAAATTCCTTTGCAAAAAGAAATGTATTCACTGTAAAAGATAACCTGAAAATTTGATAAAAGATAATTGTGTAAGTTCATTGGTTCCAAACAAAACGAACGTGTATCGACATGTAACAAACTACGATTAAATGTTGAAGTATCATTGTGAAAGGAGAAGAATTTCCATTCAAAAGAGAAAACGAGTTTATTTGAAATGTAGAAGGTTGTTTATGCAATTGTCTGTGCTAATTGTTCTATATTTTACATTGGACGAACTAGTTGTAAATAATAAATAATAATAAATGTATATAAACATATTCATTCTCATGCAAATGATAAATGTTTGATTGAGCAATATCTATTTTTCATATTTTATTTGACATAATTTCAAATGTAGTGTTCTTTGGCTGAATAAATATCCCATTATCACTTTGATATTCAAATGTATCTCTATTTATCCCTATTTCGCTTCTTTAATTCAGAAGTATATTTATTAATTACAATTCCTCCACCTTCTAATTCTAGTTCATCGAAGTTTTGTGATATTTCAGGTTGGAGCTTGTATAGTAAATAAAAACAAAAGAATAGTAGGGCTTGGATACAATGGCTTCCCTGATAACATCCCTTATAACGATGCCCAAATTCCATGGGAAAAATCGTCAGAGAAGGATGCGGACGGGAACGTGCAAAACAAGCATCTATATGGTAGTATTATGAATGTTCTTTGAATTTGATTTCGTCGATCCTCTGATAACTGACGTTTTGGATTTCATATTTATGTTAAAATACATTTATCAGATAATATGTAAACGTTATTATTTCTAAATTGCCTAAATCAGCGTCTGGTAATTTTCTAGCCTTCAAAATAATAATTATGAATTAATTTATGTTGCATGAGATTTGTTATAAAAAATGCATTATCTTACAGGATCACTATTCAATTACAAGGACGAATGGCAAATTCAAAGTACCGATGGTACTGTAAACGTAGACATAACCATGTCGACTGTATACATGTAGATGATAGTACGTTTCATGAACAATAAAAAATCATTTCAGCGACAGCATTTCAGAAATTAGTCATGCAGTCATTAATATTTTTATAAAATACAAACTATGAAACTATTATCAATGATATAAAACTGCATGAGAACCGCCCTTCCTTTTGCCATCAGTCCCAATGGATCAGTAACAGAAATGAAGTAATTTTACAGGATGTTTGTAGGTCAGAATTTCATTGAAGCACAATTCAAATTCTTATCTGTCTCCGTAGGTCCCGGAAAATATCTAAGCTTGTCGAACGCACATGCATTTAGAAATATTGATTTAATTATAAAAAAGATAACATGTATGCTCTTTTTTATCAGTTAGATGTTGTACAGCATATTTTTGGAATTTAATAAACGCAATGTTAAGATGACTTACTTTTGACTTTGTGATTACACTATGGACAGTGTGTTTTACAATGATAATTTAATGGTTAAATGGAAATTTTCCTTCAGTGTGCCATGCGGAAATGAATGCCATTGTCAATAAGCTGTCGGTGGATATTACCGGCTGTACCATGTACACAACGCTGTTTCCATGTAATGAATGTGCCAAACTCATCTGCCAATCCCGCCTCGGTAAAGTCGTCTACTTAAAAAGAAAAGATGAAGATGACGAAGGAAAAAATAAAGCAGCGGAGAACATGTTTAAAATGGGAGGAATACAAATGGTGTAAGTGATTAACATACTAAATATTTATGATACAAAAATCAGCAATTGTTTCATAGTTTGTTGTTCCTACCTAATTCTAGAGCACTGACAGGCCAGCAAGGGCCTCGCTATGTGCCTGCCAGACCCAGCCAAACCGAAACTCATTCACCCGTCTATTTTAAGTTACAGTAACCTTGACCTTAACATATTTTAAATCCCTTTTGCACATTTACATACCACAGTGAATCACCATGTCAAATTAAAAAAAAAAGTAGACTTTCGGTTTCCGAGATAATTTCAGGAAACGAAAGTGTGGACGAACGAACGAACAGACAGACAGACAGCAACTTGATTACTATTGGGCACCAGCATCTATGATGCGGGCCCAAATTATACTTATATTATTTGCCTCTAAAAAGTTAAATGAAAAATTTGTGGCTGGTAATTTTCGTAGTCTACATCAATTTAACATATTTAAAGTCATAATATAATTAAAACAAAATGTACCCACAGAAAGACATATTGTTAATAATGTTGTGATGTTCCCATCCTAGTTCACCAGTTTTTATTGTGAATTCGAGGCTTTTAATATCAATGGTTTTAATACTTGCGAACAAAAATATTAAATTTAGTGGTTAACAACGAGCGAGACAGAAAAAGATATAGAAAAATATTTAAATAAAAGTCAATTTTATTATAGCATTGCTTCGTCTAAATTGTCTCGATATTCTACCCGGTCCAGTAGCTCTAGAACCATTGTTTAAATGTGGTTATAAGGCATCGTTGTTAGTAAAAAAGGCACCAAAATATTACGTATTTTCTACGTTGATTAAACAATGAAGTAAAACAGAATTATTTTTATATGACGTCTTTCTGTGTGACGTCATGCTATATATAATGTTTCTATCGTGCTCTGTTTCTTCTGAAAAACAAGCATAAATGACGAACAACAGAATTTTAAAAGAAGTAGAATCTGTTGGAGAAGTTTGATGCTACCCATTGTTTACATAAATCTGGTCGTGACCTTCATTTCTGAAATATTTAGCTTCCTGTCGCACACGTGTGTTGGGATATTTACTCCGGATTAAATGATGCATTAAAATAGTATAATTATAATAAATGCAAGCGGAAACTCCCTTAGAACTAATACAAACGTACTTGAGTTGATTTAAGTTTAAGCTACAAACCTACACCACGAGAAATGGGAATATACAGTAGTTCGATCGCCTTGTTGTATTGCGAAATGATATATTGTTTTAAAAAAGTTAAATCTTTTGTTTTGTTTTTGTTATAGGAAATACGAACCTACGCGCAAAATAGAACTGGAAATTTGAGACCACGATTAAATGCTGTGATGTCCTTGAACAATGTGGAAATTTCCCGACCAGAATATCTTCTGTTTGTGTGACCGTTGAATGTGATTTACAACGCTAATGATGGCTTAAACAGTCAAGTGTAACGCTGTGTTATCGTATTATTATGTTAATAAGATTTAAAAAAAAAAAACTTTTCTAAATAACAGCTAATGAAAAAGACGTATTATTGATCCCAAACAATAAATTAAATTTCAATTAAACATTCTGAGCTCCTAAATGATTGGTTTTTATTTTTGTAATTTAGTTAACAAGCTCATGTTTCCTGATAAAATTTGATATTTGAAGACTAATTATTGATTGCAATGAATGAATGGAAAATCAAATGATCTGTTTTCTTTAAAGCTTAAAACAATAAAATATTATTTAGCTTCCAAATAATTGAATTTGCTTTTTATTTTGATATAATGAACGTTATTGTAATTATATATTTGTTTTGCAACTTTGGACTGAACACGATACAGGCAATGACACTATGTTCAACTTTTTTCATCATTTTGTTTGGAATTAAACGAGGAAAAGTGGCAGCACCTCTAACTGATAATTGAAAAATTATGTAACTGTACATGTATATAGCTGTAAAATAAAACCGCATGAGGTTGTTTTGGGATGCCCTTTTCCGATGGTAATTTATTAGTGAAATGAAAATGTTTTGACAATCAAATATTATACCTAAGGCAAGCTTGACTTTGTGCATAATATTCAGCTTCAGAGAGCAATATACAATTGACTTAGAGACTGTTTAAGTTGTTAGTTTTCTATTATCACACATCAATATACATCGGCATTCATTATGATTATATTTATTCGTAATATATCAATATGATATTTTCAATAGTTTTGTTTCAATAGTTAATACAATAATACATATATGTAGCCATTTGTTTATACATAAATAGTGAAGCTAACCATACAGGTTTTAATAGTGGTAACTGTTTGCAAACGCTTCTACCTCGAAAAGCGGGGGATACAAACGAAAATACCCCCACTACTAATAAGAAATTGCGGCCTATGTACATCCTTTAATATGCAGAAATACTCTCTACTTTAAGCTTTACATGAAGTAAGAACATTATAAAACATTAGTCAAACAATAATGTTCAAAAGGGATCTAAGAAGTCTGATAATTTTAGCCGCCCTAGCCTCACATTTGATTACGTTTGCGTAAATATTCTAAATTTGTCATTAGCACAAGCGCGTATGTATTAACTGGCCGGTTAACAGGATACACTTACATATCTTTGGTTGAGATCTTAATATTTATCAGAATGTGTTTAAGTTATGGACATAATAAATAAAAGAATGAATGCCGAGTCATTGATTTTAACACATGATCGAGTAAAACGCCTGGTTTGCATCACATAACGGAATGTCATGTAATCAGTACGACCTATTTTTGTGTTATCTTTTAAACATTGTGCGCACTTTGAGATTAGATTGTTTTGTCGTCAGTCATAAGGCTATCGTCTACAACCTGATAATTGCACAGACATGTGAGAACATGAAGTCCAAAAAATAGATAACTCGGTAACAGTTGATGTATAGCCTATTAGTATAATTATTAACCTCACAAAGAAAAACCACGTACATGTACGTGAAGCTACTGTGAAGTATGGCGTTATTAAGTATACAAGTCATTTTCATGGTATCTCATACTAAGGATACATCGAAAGTGAAAACGTTATTAATACATCTTGAGAGCGAATGCAGTTATCGAGAATAAGCAACGTTCTGTGAGAAAGGGGTGCAAATAACGGTCAAAATGGAAGCTGATTTCAACCCTTATACCCTAGTCATAGCGATTAAACATATTTAAAAACAATAAAAAATCGCTGCGGAGTGTTCACTCAGACAAACATACATGTGTAACAAGAGGTTCCTGTAGGATAAATATTAAAACCAATGGTTAATGTACATGGAATAAACAAATTACTCCATCATAAATGAATTGTAAAGACAATGATTACTACATCTGCATTACAATTAAGTCATGATTATAATACATAACCAATTAGGCAAGTGAAATTATGAAAAACACCTGAAAACAAGAACAAAACATATCAAAATTATCTGTTTTAACAGTGCAATTATAAATGTTCCTGAAAAGACAAACATTATCTGTAATATCAAAACATTTTAACACTGTAACTACATGACAGCGTTCAGCTCAATCATTCAAAAGATCAACTAAGAACATCTTGAATATCCCAATATTGACCAAACAATGCCAGTATATGGAGGAAACACTAGAAAGTCTCCATCTCTTAGATCTACAATATTGAAAAATGAAAATACATTACAAAAAAAATAATTAAAAAACAAATGGCAAATCATGTTATTGATTTTGTTACAATAAAAACCATTCATTCTCCACTATTTGTCCAATGATGTAATCATTGTATCTAACAGGTCTCCGCCGTTCCCTCGTTGAGGGTTTTTAAAGTAATTTTTAAGTAATTTTAAAATGAACCCTGTGACCGCAAATGTTTGTCATAGTAGTTTATTTGAATAAACCTGGTAACTCTTTGTCACAACAAACTCCAATCCATATATAGTTAACCTTTTGTTGATTGGGATAAGTCATATAGACATTTTAATACTTTTGGAAATGTGATTGTTACCTATTTCACAAGTATCCTCCGAAAACAGATGGTGGGTTAACAGAGATATGCGAAATCATATTTCGTTGTCTATGACATTGCGTTTATGTCTATGATGGATATGACTAAACGGAGAACTGAATATGTTAATAGACAGCCGTTGGCCAAACTTAGTTATGTTGACAACCAAAATATCTATCGACATTTTAATCGTCTGATTTGTTTGACGCTATCTGAAGGTTCGTATTGTTTAATATTTTTACCTTTTTCACTATAGATCACTTATATATGCTGCAATTGTTATCCTAAAAGACGCTCGATTTTTTTAACTAATTATTCAAATACTCGATATTGTAATGCAAACGGATACATACAAACATATTTATGTCAAAAACATATACAAAGATTTTCTTTGAACCCCACTAGCGCTTTCACCTCTTTAGAGCTTCATCAGGGGAACGAGTAACATGAGTGACCAGTGAAATTCGGCTTATACATAAGCCCCCCATAACTATTGTAGGCTGTTGTAGTTCATACCATAGCTAATCAGAACAGAACAGAACAGAACTTTATTGCACACCCAGATCGATACAAACGATACATGAGTAATATACATAATAAACAATAGCCAGAAATGGAATAGGAAAGTTAGCATGGAGGAAGAAATGTTTGCATAACACATTTTAAAAATTTACAAAGGTTTTTCAACAATTTCATATTAGTTGTGCAAAATAGTTGACGGTATTTGATAGTATTTGGAAACCGGAAATAATAACTGTTTATATTGTCACGTGTCAGGCTCGTATAAATGGGTGATTTCAACCACCGCTGTCTCGGCCGTGTAGCCGATTTGTTTACATATCGCCGTGCGCCTGTGTGACCGGTTTTAACTACATAAATAACACCAATGTCCATTTTATAGTCCAAAATGTGTTTGTCCATAATTTTTTAAGGTTGATTATTCAAATTACAACTACAGAACATTGTAGAAATGATTTATAACTTCCCTGCTAATTTCGTGTTAAATCGACCTCTCGTTAGCATCTCAAACACCTCTCAAGACCGCCATTTTGGAAGCTGACTATGCGAGATGCTCGAATCTACTTACATTGATTCTTTAACTTCCTAGGTTTGTAAGTCACTGTAGATTGATGGACATTAAGTAATTATGATATTTAAAAGAGTATGCTAACCTTTTTGGATACTGTTTATGTCTTTTAACGATGTCTTAGATGTTTAGTCAGTCGGAGAGGCCTCTCGGACCTCTCTCGGCGACCTCTCAAGCGTTTCGATAACTTTTACCGGCGTCTGACGTCACTACCGCAGGGAATTCCCTAAACTTCGTATATTTTTAATCCATAACCTTACCGGCATTAAATAGTAGTATTACATGTATTTTTGTACTCTGTATCATTATTTTAATGTAAAGCACTTATTGTTTGAGCGGATATTATGAGAGGCCGTGTGTGATAAGGTTTTATTACTTTTACATGCATATCCTATGAGAACGTGTCTCCGGACCTCTCCCGTCTAATCACCAGACCTCTCCTGAATAGTAATATTTGGAAGGTTATAAATACAGGTCGGATCAGACCTTTTTCTTTAGTTCATCACTGTCTTCGCTGGCAGACGGTCGCCTCTGAACTGGTCAGACTTAGGAATCTCTCATACTTTGGGTTTAGGCTTACTGCTTACGTCAATTATAGTTCTATTTATAGACACTGTCATCGGATACAAGGGGAAATCCCGGTAGTTGGCTAACCATAGCTGTATTGTCATATTATTACAAATTATCTTAATAGTTGAAACTTTCTTGTATTTATGCTGGTCTGCATATCAGATTATAATTGAGGTGGCTTAGAATATTAGGCTCTGGTGATTAGTGGGACATTGGTACAGGAAATACAGTCAATTAGTGTATAATTTGGGAATAGTTGTGTACAATTTGTCAATCACCTTTGTTATTGTCTGGTGCAAGGACCTGTGTTGATGCCTTGTTTGTATTGTAATATTATACTGATCTGTACTCTGTAAAGATACCTTGTTATTTAACTTGTTCCTTTAATAAATTATATTTGTACCTGTCAATTGGGCTCTTGGTTGATATTTAGAGTTTTCACCTAGTAAATTAGACTGCTAGACTATTTCTGACCATTGTTCTCGGACCTGACATAGAGGAGATATAACATATTCGACCGTGATAAACCAGGAAGCACACTATATTTGTAAAGCAAGAACCCAGGAGGCAGACTTCGTACGATATGCGTACGCGCATATAGTCTGCGGTTAATTTATATAAATCAATGCAATACTGCATACTCTCAATGCTTAAAGACGTTCATCTACTATATTTTTTTCATGAAGTTGTTGCCAAAACATTTATTTTGACAATTATTAAATTTGCAAAAAAAAAAGTCATTTTTGAATATTAATGAGTGACTTTTTACATATGCTTCATATCACTACGCAAGTCTTGTTCAAATCGGTCACACTCCAGCTGTTTCCGATTGAGATTGTGGTAGAAACAGATCACACGACTCGTGGTTATTGAGTATGTTATTTATTTAACTCTCGTTGGTTAATTTTCAAAAGTTACAGAAAGACAATCGCTAAAGCTCGTGTCTTTTGTAACTTTTGAAAATTAACTAAATCGAGTGAAATAAATACCATATTCAACAACTACTCGTTGTGTAACCTCCATATATTTGTTAAAAATGAGATTTATTAGGCAATGTCGTGTATTTACCTTGTGTCGTGCATTGTTGTTACAGCTGGTTGAGACTGTCATACGGGTATCTGATTTGAGTAACTTTCTTTCGTTTAGTAAATTTACTTCCGTCGTTACGTAACACGGTTTTGGATTGGCTATTATATTTCTTTTGTAACTTTGGGTACAAAAGTCGGGTCAGCAGTCTTTGATAGCACTGACCTGCTGGTCGGCTCACTTCTCTCTCTACCGCTGTTTCTTTCTCTTTCTCGTTCTCTTTCCTGTCTGTGGGGTTAGGGTGCTAGGAACAACTAGGAATTGGAACGAACTTTTTTAAAATTGTGATTCAGTTGATAATGCCTGTAAATCTTTTACTGATACGTTCCTAAAATTTGCAAATATATGTATTCCATCAAAATATGTAACTATGAGACCTAATGATAAACCATGGATGACCTCTGAATTAAGAAAAACAATAAATATTCATGATAAAAATCATGCAACAGGTCCCCGAAAATTCTACTTGATGTGTATCACAAGACGTGTGTTTACGTATCACAAGACGTTTAAAGGTTTTTCATCAAAAGGATATCTCTCATCATGTCATATCAATAATACCTTATGTACCCCATCTCTTCTATTACGTAAATGACTTACTAATACATGAATATCCGCTTGGAAGAGAAACATTGCCAAGTATTTAATAGTGAATGTAATGGTGATATGATTGAAAATTATATTCATTTCATCTGTGATTGTTCTCTGTGTATGATATAACACGGACCTAGACAGCAATGTCATTCTGTTATGACAACAACTGATTCAGATATCTTCAATAAGATTCATCAGTTTGAAACTATGCAATATCACCATTTTAATTTACGAATAATAATTTTACTTTTACTAAGAAAACTTTGATATTACATATTTCCAAACTGACGAATCTTAACGAAGATATTAGAGTTAACTGCGGACAGGCCATAGTCAAAATATTTAGGCATTTAGAGGGGTTTAATATTAATAGTTCATTGTTTGAGTAGAAAGTAAAACTTTGATATGAAGAACTGACACAGGTTTAAAATTCTGTAGATTAATTTATATGGTTAATGTAGATGCCGGATATCCTATTGTAAATAGCGAAAACTGTATTTCTAATTCTCCGACACCGACGTTTATCATAAATTTTTGCATTCCTAACACCTTTTAATATTGTTGTATATAATTATACATAATATTCCATACATACATAATAATAATGATCGATAGTGTCTCGTAAGCCGAGTCGACTTGACATCCCTTTTTAACCACACACACTCTCTCTCTCTCTCTCTCTCTCACACACACACACACACACCTGCTCCCTGCCTCGCCCTAATTAGTTACTAGTTTTTACGAATATCAACATGGAGTGGACAAATCAGAACAAAATGGAACTCGTCCTCTTTCTGGTTTTGATTACAATAACGACATAACCTATTCGCCCTCGGAATATTACGATACCGACCTTCTTCTACATATAACTGTTGCGATGAAAGTCGTAATTTCGAAAAAAGTTTAAGATACACATCTGGAATAGACTTTGTTAGATACAATTGTAACGTAAAGCTATCTATCTATCAGGAATTTATACAAATAACATTTGGATGATCTTTCAACAAATTCATTCCTTGTTTGAATAAAAACATCTGTCAAACGCTGCCTGAAACAATGTAAAAATACCTTTTCATTATCAACATAATGATATTAACCAGACATTACCAAAACCAGAAGACAATAATATTTAATTTTCTAACTTGAGAACGCCAATTACAGTTTCTGTGATTACATTCATCCATATCTTCATAATCTGACTTAAGAACACAATTGTCGCATTTAATTAATTTCAACCAATATTTGATTATTCGGCATTTCCTGATGATATGCAAAGGCAGACGTCATAATCCCAAATATACCAAAAAAGATGGCGTACTGTTTTTTTACATTCAAAATTCTTCTTAGAAAATCAACACGCACTTTTTCTACTTTGTCCGCAACATGAAAATCCCATGTTTCGCAACCGTTATTAAGAATGGAGGAAACATAGACATCAAAAACATTAAGTTTATATTCTACATTGAGGGACAAATTTAACGCATTATACATACATTTACGACCTTGTTCAGCAATAGTAACTTGAGTTTTTGTAAACTTACCATTAAATCTGAGCAGTACACTAAGGTAATTAAATATATCAACAATTGCCATCAAAGCAAAAATAATCGCCAGCGCTCGTAATCTTCCGCCATTACGAAATACAACCATTTTTGTTTATCCGTATTGACTGTCAATTGCCATTTGTCGCTATATTGTTTTAAGGAGTCTAACGTTTTCTGCAAGCAAGATGCAGATTCTGAGAAAAGGACAGTGTCATCTGCATACATAAGAAGAAACAGAGAAATATCCCTTAGGAATAAAGCGTCACAGGAAGTATAAATAAGTTCATTTTCAAAATCATTCACATACATGCAGTAAAGGAAGGGAGATAACCCCTCCCCTTGCATCAAGCCTTGTGAGCACGAAAAAAAATTCAGACAATTCAGACTGATATCTAACACAGGACTTTAAACCTTCATATAAAGATTTCAAAATATTTAATAATTTTCCTCTGATTCCATTATGAAAAAGTTTCAAAAATAATTTATTTCTATTCACACTATCGAAGGCCTTACGATAGTCAACAAAACAGCAGTAAAGCTTACGATTATTAGAAAGCATTTTCTTAATTATACCATGTAACGCAAAAAGTAGCATCATTAGTTCCAAAACCAGGTATAAATCCGAATTGGGCATTGCAGACGATGTTGTACTCCTTAGGCCAATATAGCAGTCTATTGTTTAAAACACTAGTAAATAATTTAGATAAACAACTTACCAATGTGATTCCTCTAAAATTGTTTGTATCATTGGCATCACCTTTTTTGAACAAAGGGAAAATGGACCATATTGAAGGAAAGCAGTGAATGCTAACGCGCAGTAATTACTACTGTGTGCAATTAGGCGTGAGCTTCAGACCGCTCATTCGGTTCGATCTCCAGCGGTGGCGGAAAAAGAGAGTGATGTCAGATAGGGTTAGCCTAAATAAATCCCTCCGATGGCAAAGTGGGTTTCCCTCTTGGGTTTGCCTCCACTACGAAAACAGCATCGGTTCGCTTAGTGACGTCGTAATAAAAACTCTATATAGCTTATTTTTGACGTTGACAATGTACACGACGTTAAATAAAGACTATTTATTTAAATATTATGACACTTCGTGTACATTATGTTGTGAAATGTCCGAACTCTTCGGTCAGAAATTAGTAGATAACATAGATTCATAACATAATCATTATATTTTCACATTAATTTCTCTTGAATGTTTGCCCCTGGTTATATAATTTAATTCCGTGGTTTATTCCAGATAATTTCTTGAATACGTCTTACTGTAGTGAAGATTTAAAACAGACACGATTCCATCAGCTCTTTATATCAGAGCAGTACATTAATATTTGAAGTTGCATAGAGGAAAACTGTTTGAAAATTGGCAAATATAGACTTGTCTCATAACAGTATTTGATATGAAAAGGCAAAGCCTTAAAAGAGCGAAACTTTTGTTGATCTCTGATGTTAACTGATTCAGAATGAGACAATACTGCTTTCAGAATGAGGTAAGATAAAATTTATTTAAAGTCTGCTAATCGGGGGATAACAATAAAATATAAACTCAAATGAGATTAAGACCGACATTACAAAAGGGGAAATGGGGCAAATTCGGTCCATTTTTATTAAAGTCCGTTCTCGGAAGTTTGGCAGCACGTCCGTTTTTGAACATTATTTAATTTTCCCTGTCGGATGGTCGGATGGCCGAACGAGCCCCGCCATGGGATAAGTTCGAACCTATTGAAATCAGCCTAATCATGACGTTATAAAGCACGCAACGTCAGATTTTACCGCCAATTTTACGACTTTTTATGTGCTATATGGGCCGAACTTGCCACGGCCGAAGCTGTCCGGGACCAAATCGATATTTCAATAAATTCGAATCGTACAGCAATATGGTAGTGAGTGCTTGGCTTTGCTTTTATGTATATCATTTGAAGCTGTCAGTGTGTTACACGTTTGGCCGTAAAAATAGCAATTCCGTTTACAAAAAGTTCGCAAACTAGAAGCAAGATCATAATTTTCTTTCTACCCTCTCAAAAGTAATATTCTCCTATTGGTTCTTCCCTTTTCATTTGTTTCGTGTGAATGCCAAGCCAACTAAACTGCTAAGATCTTTAAAGTTGTAAATATTAGCTAAAAAACAAAAATATCAGGGGTGGCCGAACTTGCCCCGGTCTCCCGTATGTAATTTTTTTGTATCGTTGATGATTGGTAAAAATGTATTCACAATATACTTTTTCCATCAATGACGCCATTTCCAAAGCTAAAGTAGATATTTGTTCTCGTGCGTAACGTATATGATGGGTCGGGTGGCGCATTGGATAGCGCGCTCGTCTTCACCAAGATAGCCGGATTCAATCCCGGTGTCCTGGCCGACCACGCGGGTTTTCTGCGGATACCCCGGCTTCCTCCCACATTAAGAATTAAATCCTCTGCGTGCTTCCGTCAGGTCACAAAAAGATAGATTGAAATAAGTTGGGAAAAAAACTGTTTGGTAATTGCTATTGAAAAAAGTGTATATTACATATTTAACGATAAGTCTATAAAAGTTAATGTATAGAGATGTTAGTTAAGAAAATGAAATTAAAAAAAAAATTGTAATACTTTGACGTAACTGAGATTGTCGTTATATCGATATATAGTCTGAATTTCTTTAGATTAACACTGTTAAGCGTGACCAGAAAACACACGGTAAGCGAAACGTGAGTCGCGAGGATTAGTGGTCCGGGCATATACACTCGCTCACCTTTGGAAGGTAAAATTTTAAAAAAGACTTCTGGATTTTCTGGAAAATGTAACGTCTTATCGGCGCGTCGATTTACCTAATACAACCCAATACTACCCAATACAACCCAATACTACCCAATACAACCAAATACTACCCAATACAAGTGTCGATTTACCCAATACAACCCAATACTACCCAATACAAGTATCGAGTTACCCAATACTATCCAATATAAAGTTAAATTTACCCAATACAAGTAAAGTTGTGCAGATTCGGGTATTTTTTGGCAAGACCGTCGTTATTAGGAATTACTTAATTCAATCTATTTTATTTCTAAATATTTCATTGTTAATACAAACAAAAATAAATACAATTATTATAGAAGAAATATAACAGTACCTGTATTTAGTTTATATATATGCAAGTCTTTTCCTATAGGTACCGGTATCCAATTATTTTAATTTCATTAATATATTGAAGTTACGGGTGGAAGATATGACAATAACGGATTTTTTTTTTTTATTAACTATAATGAAAGAACACATATACTCATTCACTCTCATACTACCATTCACAATTGGTATATTTTATATCGTTGAAACTTGCATGTATAAATATATTGCTTATAAATTGAGAATCGATTAGTTGTTTTTTATATAGGAACTAGTATGATTAAATATATTTCCATTAGTTTCGTTAGACATACCAACGTCACCATGACAACATGAAGATTAAATCACGTTATTTTCTCCAGTAATTGGCCATACAACATTTCGCCAAATTAACTTTCATTTTTCAGCTTACCTTTTGTACAAATGTATATCAATAATAAAATATGTATTCTGTTTACTTTTTAGATGGTTTCCTGACCACTTTCTACACTTAATTCTTCAATGAGATCTCAATATTTATCATAATGTGTCTTATTTATGGGCATAATAAATAAAAGCATTAATGCCGAGTTACTAGATCGAGTAAAACGCCCTTGTGTGCATAATATATCAGAATGTGAGGTTATCTATTTATAAGTATTATCTATTTACAGCAGTGTGCACATGCAGAAAAAAAAAACCCCAGACATGTGAGAACATGAAATTAAAAAAACCCAAGAAACTCGATAACAGGTCATATAAAGCAGATAATAACAACGCTTTACCTCACAAAGGAAAACCACGTACGAGATGCTACTGTGAAGTATGGCGTCAGTAAGTATACAAGTCATTGTCTATTAACATAATGTTTTTAAAGATATTCGTACATGGTATCTCATATTAAGGATACTTCGAAAGTGAAAACGTTATTAATACATCTTGCGAGCGAATGCAGTTATCGACAATAAGCAACGTTCTGTTAGAAACAGGGGACAATTAGATGCGATTGATTAGATTGGAATATTTCATTAGTGATAGATAGTAGGAAAATAACGGGGGAAAACATAATTACACTCACTCACTCTCATATGGAACTTGCATGCATAAATTTATTCTCACATGGAACTTGCATGTATAAATATATTCCTTATAAATTGAGAATCGATTAGGGTTTTTTAAATAGGAACTAGTATGATTAAATATATTTCCATTAGTTTCGTTAGACATACGTCACCATGACAACATGGAGATTAAATCATTTACAACTCCTAATCGATTATACACAGAGAGGATGTGATGCCTAAAATACCTATTAAGAGGACATTTCAAGAAAAAGTGCATTGTTATTTCTATATTTGCACCACATGAACAGGAACTCAAGCTTTGTTACATTCACGAATTAAACAGTAAACGAATGGATACACATTAGTAAAATGCTTTTCTCAACCTAGCCATATTTTTTAATGTCTTGAAAACAATATATTGTATATATTAACAAGTAAACGATGCCTGGAAAGAGTACTGGAATATTTCATTAGAGGTAGATAATAGGTAAATAATGGAGAAACATAATTATACTCACTCACTCATTCTCATATACTACCATTTGTACTTACATATATAAAGACTTTACGTATTTTTTTTTTTTTTTTTTTTTTAAATAGGATCATTAACTATATTTCTGTTTGTTTCTGGAATAATGTATTGTAATATAGGAGATCGCGAGCAGCAACTAATTAAGCATCATAGTTATACCTGTATTTTGAAAACTTATGATATATGTTTGTAAATATTTGTATTCAAGTTTCGTTGTTCTTGGTTTTTTTAATGTAGTTACAATTTTGATGAAATTTTGACGAACCTTTTAATATTTCCGGATAATTGAGTGTTCCGTATATGGCTAGTTTTGTCTCAATATTGAATGACTATTAATTCTATTAAGAACTACAACTAATTTAAAAACGAGGGTTATTTATCATCAAGATGATTATTTGAAGCTCAACATTGGCTATTATCTAACTGGGTATTTTTACTTTTTTCCTAACATGAAACAATCCGAACAGGTTTATGTGATTACTGGTGATTTCTTTTGTAAAGCCGATGGAAATAATAAAATTACACATCTGTATACACCTGTTTTATTAATGAAAATACATTTACATGTACGCCCGATTAAGATCTACATATATTTGACTTTAACTATATACTTATTTGGTATATCAGTTTTATTGGGTGCTTACTTTCTGTATTGGGTAATATTGGATTGTATTGGGTAAATCGACGTTTGTATTGAGTAGTATTGGGTTGTATTGGGTAAATCGGCGCTTGTATTCTGTAGTATTGGGTTGTATTGGGCAAATCGACGTTTGTATTGGGTAGTATTGGGTTGTATTGGGTAAATCGTCGTTTGTATTGCGTAGTATTGGGTTGTATTTGGTCAATCGACGTTTGGATTGTGTAGTATTGGGTAGTATTGGGTAAATCGACGTTTGTATTGGGTAGTATTGGGTTGTATTGGGTAAATCGACGTTTGTATTGGGTAGTATTGGGTAATATTGGGTAAATTGACGTCTGTATTGGGTAGTATTGGGTTGTTATGGGTAAATCGACGGACCTCATCTTATAATACAAAAACAAAAACAAAAAACTAAAAACATGATAGAAAATTTAAATGAAAAATATAAACCCATTTTTTCAGGCTAAATATAACCATGCATACCGTAATTGATTCAGATGTTCCTGTGGCTCGAATAAATTATGTAAAATAGTTCTTCACGTGTCCTCATGCAGTAGTTCTTGCATTTGAAAATGACTTAACAGAATATTTTGCACTTTTGAAGTATTCATCGATGAGAAGCTTCAAGTTTCGTATTCTGTTTCAAACCTTCTGGTTTAAAATTGCCTTATATGATATAATTGTCGTCTACGAAAGGTTAACTTGGAGCATTTTTCATTCAGAAATATATTTTCAGTTCTCACAACTTATAATTACTAGGCCCTTTCCCGACAGTATGTATTCTATACACGAAGTTTGATAACAAGTGATGGAACCATTTTATACAAATACTGTTTCATTATAGAGTGGATAGCGAGCTGGTCATTATCGATACGTATTATTTGCCCGTACCTCGCCGATATATCTTTGCTCGTATCTCGTCGCAGACCCGGACATTGTCCGTCTCGGAGTATCTACAATGTGAATAATAAATGAGAATCTTGGCCATGCGCTGAATTCATTAAAGAACATTGAGATAATAATATGTACAACCCTTATATGTATTGGATGCTTTATGAAATCGTCTATACCGAGACCATTCGGCGAAACAATTCAGACAATTGATTAATTATGCGTCTCTGATATGGACTAGAAATGTTAGATATCGAATAAATACGTATACTAAGTAAACAAATATGCAAATGTGTATTTATGTACTTACCATTATTATCTACTGCTAATTTATCGTAGCTAGCCCCTATAGATTACAACGGGAATCTACATTAGAATCGTTTATCTTCTCAGATCGTTTCATTTCATTTCGTTTTCAAGCACTCCTCGAGTTTCGTTCCACCCATTTTCAATCCATTCCGTTCCTGTGAGCAAAAATTCTTCGTTCCGTTCTATTCGCGTTTCGTTCCAAACAGTGAAATTATTTCCGTTCCGTTCCGTTCTTGTTTCATTCCGTTTTCATTCCACTCCGTTTGTCAATTGACACCCCTGTATCTGCATGATAGAACACAATAGCAAAGTCTTAAAGTGATAAAGGTATGCTCCTCGGTAACAGCAAAATATATCCTGTTACCACGTTCACACGCCATCTGTGATTTCTCTAACTGAAGATGATCGCATTTATGTTTCACCGATTGTGCGAATTTGTGCTTGTTGGTGTTCATCCTCTTACTTTATATAAATGCTTTATGATATGGTCGTCTATGAAATCCCATAATAGGTATACTCCCAAAGGGAAAAACTTCATAGATACATGCTGAAAATGCATGCATTTAGTTATCGAGAATCTGATCGATGGAAGCCGATTGAGATCATTCTAAACCTATGATGATACACTTATGAAAGCTATAACATGTGTATGAAAAGTCTTTAATAGGACTAAACTGTTCTAGGTTGGCTATAGTCAGAAAGCATACCCGTAACAAAATATACATACCCATGGTATTATAAAATACCTTTGATACCTTTGGTCAAAAATTTAAGTAATAATATTGTATGCTACTATTTAGGAAATGAGTTTTCAGCTTTTTAATCAAGGACAGTTTTTTCTTCCAGGTTAAATTTTGATAGCATTTGAATATAAGTAAATCAAACACTGCTATAACTTTTGTCGACATAACTAGAGAATCTGATTTGATAGGGCTCGCCGGCCAACATCAATGGGGTTTACAAAGTATGGTTACTTTTAAAATTAGTTTGCGACAAAAATAACACTTGGCTTCTAGCTTTTTCTGGTCCACACATCAATACTGGCCTATTGCAGACCAAACTAGACGCTAACTCGAGGGATATATATCTTAGGCATAGACGTTCGGGGAATGGACGTACATGATCATAAGAAATTGAAGCAGTATAGGCTATACAAAAAAATCTTGAAAATTTGAAATGCCTACTGCCATGATTATGAAACCGAAAGTTGAATGCATTGAACCCATGACGTATGCCTTTATTGTACCAATTATGACTTCATTTGCATTTTATTGCTATCCTTCCTCGTCCGTCGTCGTGCGTCGTTCGTCGTCCGTTAACATTTTACATTTTCAACTTAAGCTGAAATACCGTAGAAGGGATTTCATTTATATTTCCTGGGAATATTACTGACATCTCCCTGATTAAGTATTGTTATTTTTCGGGTCGCTCAGAAATCCAATATGGCCGCCTATACCGCCATTTTGAAAAAAATACTATTTCAAGCTTAAAGTCAAGCTTTAATTAGCCGATTTAACTGAAACCTTGTATAAATGAACGACTCATGGTCCTAACAAAGCGTTGTTATTTTTCGGGTCAAACAGAAATCCAATATGGCCGTCATTGCCGCCATTTTGGAAATTATTTACTTGGTCAAGGTCACCATTACTATGCATAGAAAATTGTCAATCTGTGAGACACATTTTCTGTGGCAAAGGGCATTCATTTGTTGCACAATTTAATAATGATGACCATATTATAACCACACCAGATTAAACCATATCATAGTCTAAATAAAGTAAAGAATATGTAGTGTGTAGTATAAGGAGACATTGAAGTTGTAGTGCACTATTGTTTGTGCATGCTTTTACTCTCGTGTTATCAAAGTTATTATGTACAGTCATCAATGTAAAACAAAACGGATGCTGATTTTGTAACAGTAGCGAGACAGGTCCAGTTTTGTATTATTTCGTTCCGCATAAATGTATAGTGTTGTGCTCTGAAGCAAATATGACTATCTGTAATAAAATTGTGGTCAGACAAAAATTTATAAAAATGGTCATGAATAATTTTTTTTAGACGAATGATAAAACAGGAAGTACTGATAATTGGCCTGTAGTTACACAAAAACTCTTTTTTACACTTTTTAAAAAGAGGGCTTACTTTCGCATACTTGCAAACTTCCGGAAAATTGTTGTCAATACTAAAATGCATTAGTTTACAAACAATTGGAGCAATGGATTTAGCACAGTACTTCAAATTTTTGCGCTTATTTGGTCGAGCCCGGTGGCTTTGTTGACATCTAAATTCAATAAAAAGGTTTCAATAAAAGTAGTGTTAATTTGAGGAATATTCTGAAGAGTTGGTATTACATGTTTCTTTTACATATTGATCTGCTTTATTAGTGAAATACTCATTAAAATAATTTCCTGTTTCTTTTTTATCAGTAATATCATTGTCATTTGGATCTTTTATAAAACTCGTTAAACTGGAAGATTTCTTTGGATATAGTGTTTTGTAATTCTTCCAGTAATTATTGGAATGTTTACACTGATCTAGAACAGAAGTGCAAAAAGTTGATTTTGCAGATTTTATCATCGCTGATACTTTATTTCTCCATTTGCGATATAGGTTTAATCGTCCCTTACATTTGTGTTTGCTCCTTATTTGTATTGCCATGTTTATATCATCAGTCCACCAGTCGGTGATTGCATGTGTTCATTGTTCATTGAGCATCAACATCTTTAGTTTCTATGTTTTGCTTGCATGCACTGCAATCCTTGTTTGATTGTTTTATGTTCTAGGGCAGCAAGAGTCAAAATAATGACATTATCAACTGGGAAGAGTACTTCATGGGCGTAGCTGTGTTGTCTGCCAAGCGAAGCAAGGACCCCAATACGAAAGTGCGTGTCGCCAAGTTATCTACTTTCTATTGTCAATAAATGACTTAACCTACGACTATAGATTGTGACATGATACCGCTTGTTTCTACTTACAACCCTTATAATTTTAATGTGTTTTGAATTATCAAAAGCTTTGAAAATTTTATGAAGAGAAATGAACATATTGGAAATTCCTTTGCAAAAAGAAATGTATTCACTGTAAAAGATAACCTGAAAATTTGATAAAAAATTATTGAGTAAGTTCAAAACAAAACAAAACGAACGTGTGTCGACATGTAACAAACTAAGATTAAATGTATAAAAAGTATCACTGTGGTAGGAGAGGAATTGTCATTCGAAAAAGAAAACGAGCTTATTTTAAATGTAGAAGGTTGTTTCTGCAATGATCTGTGCTAATTGTTCAACATAACGTCACTTCACAGACAACAGACAACTCGTGACCATCTTAGATTTTTAAATGTATATAAACATATTCGTTCTTATGCAAATGATAAGTGTCTGATTGAGCAATATCTATATTTCATATTTTATTTGACATGATTTCAAATAGCTTCACAAATGTAGTGTCCTTTTGCTAAATAAATATCCCATTATCACTTTGATATTCAAATGTATCTCTATTTATCCCTATTTTGCTTCTTTTATTCAAAAGTATATTTATTAATTACAATTCCTCCACCTTCTAGTTCTAGTTCATCGATTTTTTGCGATATTTCAGGTTGGAGCTTGTATAGTAAATGAAAACAAAAGAATAGTAGGGCTTGGATACAATGGCTACCCTGATAACATCCATGATAACGATGCCAAACTCCCATGGGGAAAATCGTCAGAGAAGGATGCGGACGGGAACGTGAAAGACAGGGATCTATATGGTAGTATTGTGGAAGTTCTTTTGTATTTGATTTCGTCGATCCTCTGATAACAGACATTTGGATTTCATATTTATGTTAAAATACATTTATCAGATAATATGTTAATGTTATTATTTCTAAATCGCCTAAATCGGCGTCTGGTAATTTTTTAGACTTCAAAATAATAATTGTGAATTAATTTATGTTGCATGAGATTTGTTATAAAAATGCATTACCTTACATGATCACTATTCAATTACAAGGACGAATGGCAAATTCGAAGTGCCGACGGTACTGTAAACGTAACATAACTATATTGACTGTATACATGTAGATGATGGTACGTTTCATGAACAAGAAAATCATGTCAGCGACGTCATTTCAGAAATTAGTCATGCAGTCATTATTATATTTATACAATACAAACCATGAAACTATTATCAATGATATAAAACTGCACGAGAACCGCCCTTCGTTTTGCCATCAGTCCCAATGGATCAGTAACAGAAATGAAGTAATTTTACAGGATGTTTGCAGATCAGAATTTCATTGAAGCACAATTCAAATTCTTACCTGTCTCCGTAGGTCCCGAAAAATATCTAAGCTTGTCGAACGAACGTGCATTTAGAAATATTGATTTAATTATAAAAAAATAACATGTATGCTCTTTTTTATCAGTTAGATATTGTACAGCATATTTTTGGAATTTAATAAACGCAATGTTAAGATGACTTACTTTTGACTTTGTGATTACACTGTGGACAGTGTATGTTACAATGATAATTTAATGGTTAAATGGAAATTTTCCTTCAGTGTGCCATGCGGAAATGAATGCCATTGTCAACAAGCTGTCGGTGGATATTACCGACTGTACCATATACACAACGCTGTTTCCATGTAATGAATGTGCCAAACTCATCTGTCAATCTCGCCTTGGTAAAGTCGTCTACTTAAAAAGAAAAGATGAAGATGACGAAGGAAAACATAAAGCAGCGGAGAACATGTTTAATTTAGGAGGAATAAAAATGGAGTAAGTGATTAACATACTAAATATATATGATACAAAATTCAGCAATTGTTTCATAGTTTGTTGTTCCTACCTAATTCTAGAGCACTGACAGGCCAGCAAGGGCCGCGCTATGTGCCTGCCAGACCTAGCCAAACCGAAACTCATTCACCCGTCTATTTTAAGTTACAGTAACCTTGACCTGAACATTTTTAAAACCCCTTTTGCACATTTACATACCACAGTGAATCACCATGTCAAATTAAAAAAAAAAGTAGACTTTCGGTTTCCGATATAATTTCAGGAAACGAAAGTGTGGACGAACGAACAAACAGACAGACAGACAGATACCTTGATTACTATAGGGCACCAATATCTATGATGCGGGGCCCAAATTATGCTTATACTATTTGCCTCTAAAAAGTTAAATGAAGAATTTGCGGCTGGTAATTTTCGCAGTCTACATATATTTAACATATTTAAAGTCATAATATAATTAAAACAAAATATACCGACATAGACATATAGTTAATAGTGTTGTGATGTTCCCGTTCTAGTTTATTAGTTTTTATTGTAAATTTCCGGCTTTTATTATCTAGCATAATACTGTAATATGACATTTACACTGCTCAGTAAGTCTATTTGTAGCCTTTGCAAGGTTTGTATATGGATCTATTTTAAAATTAAATTTTTAGCTTCAAATCTTTATAGTAGTAGCTTAAATGTTTAGAAATAGCTTATATTAAGTACTTGGTGTAAGCCTGTACAGTCAGAAGTGTTGCTTTATCATTTACGAATCCTTTTGCTGATACAGTTTCGCAATGGTTTTAATACTTGCGAACAAAAATATTAAATTTAGTGGTTAATAACGATTGAGACAGAAAAAGATTTAAATAAAAGTCAATTTTATTATAGCATTGCTTCGTCTAAATTGTCTCGATATTCTACCCGTCCAGTACCTCTAGAACCATTGTTTAAATGTGGTTATAAGACATCGTTGTTAGTAAAAAATGCACCAAAATATAACGTATTTTCTACGTTGATTAAACAATGAAGTAAAACAGAATTAATTGTATCTTACGTCTTTCTGTGTGACGTCATGCTATATATAATGTTTCCATCGTGCTCTGTTTCTTCTGAAAAACAAGCATGTATGACGAGCAACAGAATTTTAAAAGAAGTAGAATCTGTTGGAGAAATTTGATGCTACCCATTGTTTACATAAATCTGGTTGTGACCTTCATTTCTTAAATATTTAGCTTCCTGTCGCACATCTGTGTTGGTATATTTACTCCGGATTAAATGATGCATTAAAATAGTATAATTATAATAAATGCAAGCAGAAACTCCCTTAGCACCAATACAAACGTACTTGAGTTGATTTAAGATTAAGCTACAAACCTACACCACGAGAAATGGGAAATATACAGTAGTTCGATCGCCTTGTATTGCGAAATGATATATTGTTTTGAAAAAGTTAAATCTTTTGTTTTGTTTTCGTTATAGGAAATACAAACCTACGCGCACAATAGAACTGGAGATTTGAGACCACGATTTTGTGCTGTGATGTCCTGGAACAATGTGGAAATTTCCCGACCAGAATATCTTCTGTTTGTGTGACCGTTGAATGTGATTGACAACGCTAATAATGACTTAAACAGTCAAATGTAACGCTGTTTTATCTTATTAATATGTTAATAAGATTTCAAAAAACAAAAACGTTTCCAAATAACAGTTAATGAAAAAGACGTATTATTGATCCCAAACAATAAATTAAATTTCAATTAAACATTCTGAGCTCCTAAATGATTGGTTTCTATTTTTGTAATTTAGTTAACAAGCTCATGTTTCCTGATAAAATTGGATATTTGAAGACTAATTATTGATTGCAATGAATAAATGGAAAATCAAATGAATTGTTTTCTTTAAATCTTAAAACAATAAAATATTATTTAGCTTCCAAATAATTGAATTTGGTTTTTATTTTGATATAATAAACATAATTGTAATTATACATTTGTTTTGCAATTTTGGACTGAACACGATACAGGCAATGACACTATGTTCAACTTTTTCATCATTTTGTTTGGAATTAAACGAGGACAAGTGTCAGCACCTCTAATTGGTAATAGAAAAAATATGTAGCTGTATATAGCTGTAAAATAAAATCGCATGAGGTTGTCTTGGGATGCCCTTTTCCGATGGTAATTTATTAGTAAAATGAAAATGTTTTGACAATCAAATATTATACCTAAGGCAAGCCTGACTTTGTGCATACTATTCAGCTTCAATGGGCAATATACAATTGACTTAGAGACTGTTTAAGTTGTTAGTTTTCTATTATCACACATCAATATACATCGGCATTCAGTATGATTATATTTATTCGTAATGTCTCAATATGATATTTTCAATAGTTTTGTTTCAATAGTTAATACAATAATACAGATATGTAGCCATTTGTTTATACATAAATAGTGAAGCTAACCATACAGGCTTTATCAGTGGTAACTGTTTGCAAACGCTTCTACCCCTCACGTAGATCATTTTCTTTAGCCTAATCACTCATTAGACAAGTCCATTCTATAGTTTTAGGGTTCAAATTTCTTTGCAAAAAGAATGATAAGCTTCTCATTACTTTAGGTGTGTGTGAACACCCGATCTGTAAACAAACAACCCATATTGTTTCAATAACAAAACAAGGACGTAAGGCACCTGTAAGACCCCCCTGGCCCTGTAAACTTGGCTATGAAACATTAGCTCACTAGAGGTTTATGTACGACGGATAACATTAAAATGAATTAATGATACAGAGATAATACACATAGAAGGCAGTAACTGTTTAAAGAAACAAAATAATGTTTGTTTGAAGATTTTACTAACATTTAATTTAAAGTTAATGAAATGAAATAGCTGACATGGCAATGTGACGTCAGTATGACAAGGTTACTACAAATTGCAAGGGATTTTGAATACCTTTACTAATCGTTAATAAACTAATGCATGATTTGTTATCAGTTATGCATAAACTTTTACAAACGAGCGAATGGAACCTGAAACATGTTTTTGAATACCGTTACTAATAATTAATGAACTAAATAATAAATTGTTATCAATTATGCATAAATTTCCACAGACGAGCGAATTGAGACCGAAATCTGGTAATATGTATGTGCATACCAAAATTTGTTGAAGTAAGACAATCATTAAGTATAATTATTGCACAGAAACCTATTACCCAATAGGAATATATAAGTGTTATTAATTATCAATAAATATGCACGGGCAAACGTAGTCTTAAACATTTTAATATGTTTGTGCACACTACAGTTTGTTGAAATAGTATCATTATTAGCTTAGTTTTTGCACGGAAAATGAAACGTGACAGACGGACGGACGGACGGGCCCAAACTAGTATCCCCCGAATTTCTTCGAAAAGCGGGGGATACAAACGAAAATACCCCCACTACTAATAAGAAATTGCGGCCTATGTACATCCTTTAATATGCAGAAATACTCTCTACTTCAAGCTATACATGAAGTAAGAACATTATAAAACATAAGTCAAACAATAATGTTCAAAAGGGATCTAAAAAGTCTGATAATTTTAGCCGCCCTAGCCTAACGTTATATTACGTCTGCATCGTTCATTTGTTAAATAGGAAATATTCTAAATTTGTCATTAGCACAAGCGCGTATGTACTTACATATCTTTGGTTGAGATCTTAATATTTATCAGAATGTGTTTAAGTTATGGACATAATAAATCAAAGAATTAATGCTGAGTTATTGATCGAGTAAAACGCCTTGTTTGCATAACATAACGGAATGTCATGTTATCATTACGACCTTTTTAGTGTTATCTATTTACAACATTGAGCGCACTTTGAGATAAGATTGTTTTGACGGCAGTCATTAAGCTATCGTCTTCAACCTGATAACTGCATAGACATGTGAGAACATGAAGTCGAAAAAATAGGTAACTCGGTAACAGGTAATATATAGCAGATAAGTATAATTCTTTCCCTCACAAAGGACAACCACGTACGTGAGGCTACTGTGAAGTATGGCGTCATTAAGTATACAAGTCGTTTTCTTTATTAACATAATGTTTTTAAAGATATTCGTGCATGGTATCTCATACTAAGGAACCGTCGAAAGTGAAAACGTTATTAATACATTTTGAGAGCGAATGCAGTTATCGAAAATAAGCAACGTTCTGTAAGAAAGGGGGACAAATAACGGTCAAAGTGGAAGCCGATTTCAACCCTAATACCCTAGCGAAAGCGATTAAACATATTTTAAAATTAAAAAATTAAAACAAATCGCTGCGGATTGTTCACTCAGACACACATACATAAGTAACAAGAGGTCACATATAATCAGCAAATTTTACACGTGAAATTCTAAAGGATGGGGCAGTTACATCTCCCTGTGGGATTAATAGAATCTTTCACCCCCTTGGGGGTGAGATAGGAGAATCTCAACCCGAGGGGGAGGATTCTTAAGTTGCCAAACACGAGGCTTTGCCGAGTGTTTGACAACTAAAGAATCTTTCCCCGAGGGTTGAGATTCCACTATCTCACCCACAAGCGGGTGAATGATTCTTTGTCTCTTACCCTGTTCTTTCATTGTGTATCATATGCACAATGTAATGATAACGTTACATGCTAAATTCAGGATTGACGTGACGTTGATGGATTGTTGACGTGACTTCATTGTATTGTTATGTGACGGCATGCCATTGTTAGGAATAGGGGAATCACCCCGTCTCAACCCTAGGGTGAGACAAGGAAATCTCGCACCGGTAAAAATGCGGATACACCTGTCCAGGGTAAGAGAATAATAGAATCTTTCACCCCCTTGGGGTGAGATAGGGGGATCTCAACCCGAGGGGGAAGATTCTTATATTTGGCAACTTAAGAATCTTTCCCCGAGGGTTGAGATTCCTCTATCTTACCCACAAAGGGGTGAATGATTCTTTTTCTCTTAACCTGTTCTCCCAATGTGTATCATAGACACAATGTAATGATAATGTTACATGCTAAATTCAGGGTTGACGTGACGTTGATGGATTGTTGACGGGACGTCATTGTATTGTTGAAGTGACGTGATACCATTGTTATGAATAGGGGAATCCCCCCGTCTCAACCCTAGGGTGAGACAAGGAAATCTCACACTATAAAAGTGCGGATACACCTGTCCAGGGTAAGAGAAACCATTCTCCCTTATTATTTGATAGTTCCACTTTTTTGTCTAAGACCACATTTGATAGTTTTTAGTAATGGTACCCTTTTTACTAATCTGTATTTGTGAGGAACAAATAAATACTTCTTTATATGTATGTCTTTATAAATGAATAGCGAAGATACCAATTAGTGTGTTATTAAAATGTAATTAATTGCGATGCATAATGTATCCTTTTATGTGATTTACATATTGAGTATTACAGGGATTAGCTTATTTACGTTATTAAGTACAAATTACATGTACTTCATTTGAATAAATGTTTTTTTTCTATGATGTTTTTTTTTATTCCGTTAGTTTTCAGTCCGGTATGCACAAACAGTTTTGACATTGCTAGATTATCACTCGCCTAACCAAAACAGATCCTCGCACCCAATGTATGTGCATTCGCTGAGTTGAAGAATAATACTGAAGTCAACATGTGCCATACCCATGTTTATACGAGTCATATCCATATGGACCATACTTACGTTAGTAACATATATACTCAGATTAATAACGACACCGTTGGCTTCTGTACAAACTCTTAATGTCAGATTGCTTTTATATTTATGACGGATAAAGCATGTCTCAGAAGAAAAGATTAAATCCTTTTTATTTACCTGTACCAATTCCTTCCCAGAGTTGTCGTCCCTTACACTCTAAGGAAAGACAACTATGGGTAGAGATTGCCTCTGAACATGTCCTATGTTAATGTCCATAGTATAAACTCTTCACTCTAACAATACACGGTTATCACTTAAGACAAAGCGGGTCTTCCAAAATTGATCTACAAAAACTGGCGATACTCCATTTCACATTTTGCTTTTTGGAACATGAGGCGTCCGGTTTGAGTAACTAAAAACACCTAGATTCCACCTTGGTATACTTAGCATTTGATATCCAATGACGTCATGCAATTTTATTGAAATGATCTAGAAGCGCTTTCCCGTGTTCAGGTAACCAAACATTTCCGAAAAAATATAAAATAAATGTTATGTGACAAGCAAATGTTTGATGCAACTTTTTTTCACTGATTGCCTTTTTCTGAAAATAAAGGAAGGAAAATGAACGAACGGTATTACTTGGTGTTTTTTACTAAGGCACGTGTCGTAATACGAAAGGAAACAATACTAATATTTGTTTAATATCTTCCTTAATTACCAGAAACTGTATAACCTCCATACAATGTCACCCTAACGGAAAGGAAGATTGTGTTTCTACTCCTGCTTAACGCTCAGCAATGTAGGAGTGGGGAGACAGGTTCGCCCGTTGTCAGTATATATGTGACCGGGTGGGGTGTCCTGCTGGGCATCAGTTCCGCGCTATCACGAGGAAACAAACACGAACATATCCCAGCCTCACAAAACACACACGCATGCATATTGCACACAGGGGAGGCCGTCCTTATATGACCATAGCTGTTTCAATGAAAAAAACAAATCAAACCGAACCTTCGTGTATATATACGTTTCATTCTTTGCAGAATAAAGCCCGTGGTTATGTTTATATGAGCATTATATAGGCCTTATCAGTCGAAAGTTCCATTTCCTTTACTATGTATACACTTCAATTGAAACCTCTTGATTTTCATTACGATGTCGCTACAGGTACATCTGAAGTCCCCCGAGACAGGACGAATCAGAATTCGACTTATCAAATGACATTCCATTTCACGCCTTATATACCGTTTCTTAATTTGTTAATTATTATGTAGATTCGGCACAAATCCTTGTCTCATAATTTGTCCGTGTGTTAAGGTATTTGTGTTTCTTACTCGCACTTTCACGACATCTTAGTGTTACCTCTAGATTTTACCTAGTATTTATCGAGATATGCATGACCAGTGCGCTAAAATTAGTAAAGTTTGTGTCAGATTTGATATATGCAAAGAATCAATCAAGTTGAGAAAGTCTATGAATGAGTTTCAAGCTTACTCTAACACATGCACATTTACTACATAATTTAATTGTTTGATATTTAAGCTATAGGTCAGATAACTCTTGGAAATAAAAAGAAATTGAACTGAAACCTGAAATGTTCGCTCTGTGCACCCCTGGAATATGTCAAAGCAAAACCAGAGGCTTATTGTTCACCAAATTGTAGATGAGATAAGGTTGTTTGATGTAAATCAAAAGAATATCCCGGTCGCGTAACGGTAAAATTGACAGGCTTTGAAGCTGACTGTCGCTCCTCGGTAATCTTCAAATGGCAGGTATCTAGCTACCTAGCGCTTGGCCAGGCATTTTACTTACCTGAGACCAATCAAACAGCTAGCCCGCGTGCCTTCAGTATTACTACATTGTATGACATAGTCTAGGGGTGCAGAGAGCGAAAGTGAGCGTAATCCCCGGAGTATCGAGGCTAGATAAAGGTGTATTGAGCAGGTAGATTCAATAAGTTATGTAGCATGTTTTTTTCTGTTAAACAAATTCCATGGGATCACAACAAATCTATAAAGCGTTACACACATATCGTATAAGCCAGTGAATGATCCTCCTCGATACTCCAGGGGTTACGCTCCCTCGATCTCTGCACCCCTGGCATATGTCATAGCAACATTGAAGGCACACAGCTACATGTAGCTACTTGACTGGTATCAGGTAAAAACAAACATAAACAATCGCTAGGCTGACACCTGTCCTTTGAAGAGTACAAAATAGCGACACCCGACTTCAACGTAAGACAATTTTACCGTTACCCGACCGCGATATTCTTTTGATGTCCATGAAATGATCGAACTAGTCATCTTGTCTCATCAACAAGGTGGCGCACACTTAGCTTTCAATTTTGCTATAGCATATTCCAGAGCATCCTCGATATCCAGGGGTTACGCTAATGTTCGCTCTCTTCACCCCTGGAATAAGTTATAGCTAAATAGAAGGCTCGGTGTGCGCCACCATGTGGATGAGATAAGTAGATTAGTCGGGTGGGAAGATGTGCTAACCCGATGAAAGGAAATATTCCAAAAAAAACTAAATTATTGACGTATGCTCCTAATATCTGTTATACAGGTGTGTCGGATAGCGAACCCCCCTCCCGCTCCACAAAATTTATTACAGCTGTATTAACTCTACGCCTGACCTTTTCCAAGGCACGAGGACTGGAGGCAAAATGCCAATGCCGCCTAGGCAGGAGGTCGCTCCATACAACATTGACACCTGGTACCAGGGCCAAAAGGCGAACGAGGTCACACTTGATCTGTTCAATAAGTTCCTTGCTCTTTATGACCCCAAGGTCATTGGAACCCAATTGAATCAAAATCCAGGATGGAGGGAGATTCTTTTTTAAGTAGTCCTCCAGTGTTATGCTGAACTGATCCCGATTTATGCCCCTTTTCCCCCGCCAATCAAACTCGTATCCCACCAGCCCCAGGTTAGGACCTCCTAATCTTGAGTCAACTGCCCTATGTGCCCAGCACATAATGGGTGAGCAAATGCACAAAATCTGAAACGTATAATGCAATATTTAAAAATTCATCATTAACCGACCATAAACAGTAACAATATTAACTGTAGGGAAGCTCAAAATTGTAATCTGATTTAACCATTGTAAGCTCTGAAACTCCAACGAATGGGAACGATAATGAGATTTTTGTTGATGTCCCCCACAGAACATTAATGCTTTCTGTATAACAGACCCAAATTGGTACCTGGTCAAGGGGGTACCGTCATAATGTATATATAACTGTGAGCAAGGTGCTCGACTTCTGATTCGCAAGAAGCCAAGCGAACATGTTATTCCAAATCTCTACCAAGTAATTGTATTGAAACATCTTGAAAACGAAGGGCATGGCGACCTCGTTCATGTTTGTTATCAGCTGTCAGTTCACCAACTCGTAAAAGTGCAAAAAAAAACCACATCTAAATGCAGAAGCAAACAAAGTAGCTTCGTAACTTGACTGGCAAATGCTACTCAGGGAAATGACTAATTTCCCTAGCAGAATGGAAGTGATGGGTGTTCGAAGATCAGACCTCCGATTTTTTCTACGCATTCCTTCAATCATCTTGCTTACCAAAAATGATTTTGTGTGGTCAGGCATTTTTTTTTTTTAAATTTTGTGTACATAGCGAAAGCCTGATACGTATGTGGCTACTGTGGATGCCGACAAGCCAGTATATGACAAGTAAGCTATAAATTGTTGTAATTGGTCTATAGGAGCTGGCCAAATATCGCTAAGCTATACTGTGACCGAAATTGACGAAAAGACTCTACTACTGTGTTGTATGTTGCCTTAGATTTGGGAGCTAGAGAAAACTGGACGAGCAAACGTGCTTCACTCTCTAGATCGCCCATAGATGGTCTGGTATTGGTGTTGGATGTTGGTCCGCTGTGGGAGCCACTCTCCTGAAGCGCTGCCAATCACAACAGGAAAGAGAGTCAGCGATTACATTATCTCTACCAGGAATGTGCTCAGCTTTCATTAAAATATTGAGTTTTAGGGACATTAAGACCAATTTCCTTACTAGAACCATAACACGAGGAGAGTTTGACGATTTTTTGTTTATGATAACGACAACAGCAGGATTGTCTACATGAAGTAATTTTTTTCTTATTTCTCAGAAAATGACCCCATAAATTGAGTGCAACAACAACTGGGTCTAATTCCAGGATCCTTGTTAGAGGGAGTTACCCCCCTTTGACCTTTAGACCCGGTATTCACCGTTCCAAATTGTTTTCTTTAATTTTGTATGACATGTGACCAACGACTGGGTCAAAAATACTGACCACTTCAATCGGACATGTCTGTATTTGAATGACCCCACCACTCACTCCGACACTTGAGCCAGAGTTCAATACCCCCGCCTTACCACCAGTAGACAAAGCTGATTCCCTGTGTTGTTCTAGCCAAGTCCGAACAGACACTGTTGAACTTTCCGGGAATATTGTTGGGTCGCCCCTGTCATCCACGAGGTTCGCCGCATGGTTGTCTGCGCCGGCATAATCAGATAGGCCCAACTCGACATGATTCGGAACAGACGGCTGTCGACGCTACTTTTTTCCCCCATCCGTCTCATGTGCCTTCCTTGAAGGTTTCCTTTTTTTCTTGGGTGGTATACCCAGTGGAGATGAAGGATGATTGTTGATTTTAAATTCAGTTCTAAATTGCTGCTAAATTGCTCAACAGGCTTCGAGCAGCCACATCCAGGACAGAGATATTCAGGGGCATGGATACGCTTAAAATTCATAAGCGCAAAATTAGTAAATAAGCGTCTAGTTGATGTTGACCGAAGAGGAAAGACTTGCACAAGACCAAAATGGACAAATACCTTAACTCATTCAGGATTTTCACTTTAACTAAACTGGTGTTATCTTACAATTGATAAACCTTATAAGTTCGATCCTTTGATGTACATGAAAGTATCTCGAGGTCGCGTAACGGTAAAACCTACTGGCTTTGATGCCAGGCATCGCACCTCTGTAATTTCTAAAGGACAAGATTCGGTCTAGTGATTAGTCAGGATTTTTTTTTACCTGAGAAAAAATCAAATAGCTAGCCGCGTGCCTTTAATTTTCCTATGACATATTCCAGGGGTGCAGACATCTTCGTTATCCAGAAGTTACGCTCACTTTCGCTCTCTACACCCCTGAAATATGTCATAGCAAAATTGAAGCCACGAAGATAGCTGTTTGATTGGACTCAGGTGAAAAAAACTGACCAACAGCTAGGATGATACCTGTCCTTTGAAGATTACAAAGGAGAGACACCCAACTTCAAAGCCTGTCAATTTTTCCCGTTACGTGACCGCGAGATTCTTTTGATGTATATTAAAGGATTGAACTAGTCTTCTTGTCTCATAAACAAGGTGGCGCACACAAAGCCTTCAATTTCGCTAAGACATATTCCAGGGGTGTGGAGAGCGTAAGCGAGCGTTACGCCTGGAATATCGACGATGCTACTCCGTTGTCGTTACTGGTAGATCCGAAGTCCTCGGAGACTCAATTAACCAAGTAGAGATCGGCTTATCAAAACGATGTTAAGATATTCCATTTAACGCCTTTACTATGCAGATTCGGCTCTAATCTTTGCTTCATAATTCGTCAACACGTAAAGATATGTATTGTTTTCCTTTCTCTGACTTTTGCGATATCTTTAGTGTTGCCTCTATCCTTGCTGCTAAAATTGTTCCTAGTATTTATCGAGGTATGCATGATCAGTGCATTAGAATTAGTTTATTTTGTGTTAGTAAGATTTGATACATGTGAAGAATCAATGAAGTTGAGAAACTTTATGAACGAGTTTCAAGCGTACACTTACTAGAGTATCCTCGATCTCCTGTGGTTACTCTCACTCATGTTCTATGCATCCATGGCATATATCGTGACAAAATCGAAGGCTCAGTATGCACCGCCTCGGTGATGAGACGAGTTTGATCCTTTGATGTACATCAAAATAACCTGTCTGTCGCTTTGAAGTCGGTTGTAGCTCCTCTGTTATCTTCAGAGGACATGACAGTATTACAATGCATCATCCTCGATATCAAGGGGCTACGCTCACTTTCGCTCTCTGCACCCCTGGGATATGGCATAGCAAAATTGGAGGTTCATTGTGCATCGCCTTGTGGATGAGACGAGAAGACTAGTTTATCATTTGATTTACATCAAAAGAATCTCGTGGTCGCGTAACTATAAAACTTATTTGCTTTGAAGTCGGGTGTCGCTCCTTTGTAATCTTCAAAGGACAAGAATCATCAGTTTCTTTTTACATGAAACCAATCAAAAAGCCTGCCGTTTGCCTTCAATTTTGCTTTGACATATCCCAGGGGTGCAGAGAGCGAAGTCGAGCGTAACCCCTAGATATCGAGGATGCAGTAGTATCTGCCTAGCGTTTGGTCAGGTTACTTTTTACCCAGGACCAATCCAATTAGCCATGGTATAATTGATACCTTGTAGTCCTCTACACATTTCCTTGACAAACAGCTAATACAGCATGCGTGCGTTTGCGACGTCACGTGTCAAACAGTGTGACGTACAGATTTGACTTACGAGAAAACTAAAAAAAAAATTTAAATCGCGTTAAATCTTTCCCGGAACAAGTTTGCTGGAGATGCATTTGTATAATAATAAATACATCTTGCAGAGTAACATCTAGTTATGACGTGGAGTCCAGTACCACTTACTGAAAATCATTCAGTCATTCTGATTTTAGTAAGACTCATATTTGACTTGCTTGCTTGCAGCTTGTCTAAAGTGTTCGACAAAATCACCATGACCTAGAAATTGGTTCAAGTTGTCGTCTGGACGTCATCTGCTCGAGAGCAACACTCATAATCAAGATAATTAGCTTGTTCATGTAGCTTGGTAGTGTGGATATTTATCAAGTTTGAATAAATACATGATGACCTTGCCGCACTTTCAAGGTTACATGGATCCATCATATTAAAAGTTTAAAAAACTCCTTCAGCCAACTCTATTCTGGGAAAACTAGGGTCAATTGTCGTAACGTTTGATTTGCATCTACCATTCATGGTACGTGTACTATTTAGTTTTTTTCCATTGTGACAGGGTTAAAAAAACCCACCTCCAAATCAGCTTCGAAATAACAAAGCCAAGGTTCTGGATATATTGCCATTAACATCGCGCATGCTACCGATAGACAGCTGGGGTGAAGGGCTATCAGTCTGTTCAAACAATTGACTTCGGTCTGCATTCAAGTAAAAAGGCATCAATTCAATATCTTCATTCTGAACCCAATCCTATTCGGGTTTGTTTAAGGTTGTAGATTCTAGGTCGCTTCAAATTTTCGTTGACCTGTAAACCTATACATGTATATTCTGGTTATTTTCACTCCACTTGCTAAGAATCCGTCTAGTAACTTATAGCTAGTCCAGTTAATTCTTGCAAAAATAAAATGAGACAAAATTTTACTTTTTTTTTTATCGAAATGATATATATCATATACATCATATATTGATGTGGATATAGAGGCAGCAATATGCCTACGTCCACTAATATATATTAAATGATAGATATCTCATCGGCAATACGCTGCACATCAACACATTAAACTTTTGAAAAATGTTAAATATATATTAATGTACAATGTTATTTTCATGAAGAGCTGTAAAGCAGCGAAAGGACTTAAGAATATGTATTCTTGTATTTTAAGGTCACCTAAGCTTTAGCTCAAGTGACCTATTGCTATCCGCCATTGTCCGTCGTGCGTCGTCCGTCGTCCGTCGTGCGTCGTCCGTCGTCCGTTAACATTTTACATTTTCAACTTAAGCTGAAATACTGTCAAAGGGATTTCTTTGATACTTCATGGGAATGTTACTGAGAACTCCCTGACCAAGTGTTGTTATTTCTCGGCTCGATCAGAAATCCAATATGGCCGCCATGGCCGCCATTTTGAATAACTATTTCAAACTTAAAGTCAAGTTCTACTGGGCCTGTTTAATTGAAACTTGGTATGAATGATCAACTCATGGTCCTGACAAAGTGTTGTTATCTTTTGGATCGATCAGAAATCCAATTTGGCAGCCAAAGCCAGTCATTTTGAAAAACTATTTCAAACTTGAAGTCAAGTTCTACTGGGCCTATTTAACTGAAACTTGGTGGGAATGTTCGACTCATGGTCCTGACAAAGTGTTGTTATTTTTCGGGTCGATCAAAAGATCCAATATGGCCACCACGGTCGCCATTTTGAAAAACGATTTAAAACTTAAAGTCAGGTTCTACTGGGCCGATTTAACCGAAAATATAAATAAGCCCTGGTGAGTTATTATTGCCTATTTAAAATATCATTCAATATTATAATATATAATATAGCTACGGACTTAAATAGCATAATATCATTCCATGATATAGCATATGAGCACGTAGCATATATATACGCCATAACGTTAGATGGTGCACAATGTAAAAATGCTTTCTATAATGTCTATATTGGTGCAAACAAATGACCTAACAATATAAATGGAAGAACACATGTGACATTATTAGCATTAAACTTGAAACAAATTGAACAAATTTAATTGTTATTTTCTGTATGATATGCATGTGCATTAACAGAAAAAAATACCAAACACTAGAACTAGATTGTCAGTTACTACTAGTTTAAAAATTTGATTGGAATCCGTATGACAGGAAAATATATGAAAATGAAACAAGCTAAATATATATATACATGTATAATGTATATATATAATCTTTCTTGTTTCTGTGCGACTTAAAACTTTCCTTACTAGTATCTACACGACACGACGTCTTGTTTGTATATATAGCAAACAAAGTGCGACTAAATTATATCTATTCGGAACACATCGGGACATGACCAACTGGCAACTCTAGCAGACTACACTGTAACAAGTAGAAGACTCTCAAACATCATTAGCATGTAATGTTGACGCTTAAATCAATGAAGAACAGTGTAGACGCTTCGGAAAACCAGTTTAGAGTGCATATCGACCACCTTAACTCGTTCAGGTTTGATAATGAGTTTCTGTGTGATATTTGGAAGTGTGATGCGATTTCGTGAACTGCAAGAACCGCTCGTACCAATCATCCTATCGTCATAATCTTGTCATAGGCCTATAGCTATTTCGTGTTGCGTAATCGTTCATATTTAGCAAGTGATGCAGGCCAACCAATCATGATGGGACGTTAGTATTTTAAAAATGAATTCTTCACACCACCGACTTAGATAACATCTAATTCCGAGATCACACATTGCAAAATATCGGCAAGACTTTTGTTTCATGTTTGCAGAAAGATTATGTTTGTCAAACTAGCACACACCATATGAATCATTAGATGACAACATTCATCCCAGCAATAATTTACATCCTCATTGGTTGGATAAAATTCACTCGGAGGTTGCAGTGATGTGTGATATTTATCTGGCGTTTCTATTTTTAAAAACAGGTTAATATTTTCTCTTTATGACATCACTTCATGCTGTAACGCTAGTTGTGTACATTTGTTGGATTATAAAAGAAACACAAATTTAATATCTAATATAACAATTTAAGACTTTTATATTGACCCGAATAGTTATATTGAACAAGACGAGGAATATGTTGTTAATGTCGCATGAACCTGAGAAAGTGATTATAAATGACGGAAGTCTTCATCAATATCACTTTCTCAGGTATATATAACTTCGCATTCACCTCAACAAAAGTCCATAATTGATAAATAACATCAGCCAGAGGACCTGTTTCTGTGCCAATGTAGCGGAACTGGAGTCAGGACTGGGTTAATTGATCGTCGGCGACCAGATAGCTCAATTGGTAGAGCATCCGTCTAGAGTTTGGAGGGTCCCAGGTTTGAACCCCAGTCTGGCTGTGCATTTGCCTCTCCTGTTACACTACATCGATCTGTTTCTGTGCCCTGACCTTTGTGTGCATTGATCACTGTACATTTGCACACTGAAAGTCGTTTTTGGTGTCACACTCAGTGAAAGTTTACGTTTGAAACAGGAGAAAGAGAAATGCACTGTTAGTCTGGGTTCGAACCCGAGACCATCCAAAGTCTAGACAGATGTACATGTACCATTAATATTCTTCCCTCCTTTAACAAAGTCTTTGACCCCAGAAGACACTCAAGACCCTATACCACCTTCCGTGGGTACATTTCGTTCGGTGCCAAATTTATAACAGCTAGAAGAAAGTGAAATGTACGGCCAGATTTGGTTTTGAACCCGGAACCCTCAGAACTGTAGACGGACGCTCTACCAATTGAGCTATCTGGTTGCCAGTGATTTACAAAGTCCAGTAAAGTTAACATCTGCGAGGACATTGAAGAAAATTAAACAAAAACAAGTACTCGGAAACAAAATTGCATGGCTGTCATGTGGTTTGGTTCATCTAGCTGTTTTACAAACAGCGCCAAAAAGTTCAGTGTGGTGTCCTTTTATGTTTCAATGAATTTCCTTATTCATTCTTAGCACAGTTGCTAATTTTGACCTTGTCTGTCAACATACCTTAAAGCAGTACTTAGTTAACATTTAACAAGCATTGTATATCCCTTTCAAATACAGTGTAAAAGAAACCCTGCAGCTTATAAATGCACTTTAGCAGAGTTTTCCCAATTATTTATTTCTTCATGTCACATATGTATAGAGATGTACATTATTTTTTTGTAGCTTTATTTTATTCAATGTCATCATGTTGTATATCACAGCATTCATCTGGTCATTGCATATTTGTCAACTCTCACTATTTTGGAGGGAGACTCCCGATTTTATACCCTAACATTGTGGATTTTCAACCAGTGAAGTTGCTTAATTATTTCTATTTAGCAATCATCTGATTATTTTATCTTATAATTTTATGTCAACAATTAAAAAAAAGTGTTACTTTTTCCCTAGGGTGTACATACACACCTTTTTTCTATACTTTAAAAATATTTTGACTTTTTCAGGACATGCAACTTGCTGAGAGACTGCCCGTGTCCTGCCGTTATTTCTGTCAATGATTTTACCATGTTTAGGACATGACAAAAAATGGTAAATACGTGTTAGTGCATTATTATTAAATTTGTCAAAAAATCAGCTAGTGTTATTGGTAGAGAAATGATGCATTGATACATGCTTTTATTACATACTTACTAATAAATACAGGTTTTTTGTATATATATTATGCGATACAACACAATTGCTCTAACCCATATCAGCCCTCGCCGTATCACACCCCAAAACCCATATTAGCCGTAACACACCCCAAAACCCATATCAGCCCTCATTGTATCACACCCCAAAACCCATATCAGCCCTTGCCGTATCACACCCCAAAACCCATATCAGCCCTCATCGTATCACACCCCAAAACCCATATCAGCCCTTGCCGTATCACACCCCAAAACCCATATCAGCCGTATCACACCCCAAAATCAGCCCTCATCGTATCACACCCCAAAACCCATATCAGCCCTCTCCGTATCACACCCCAAAACCCATATCAGCCCTCATCGTATCACACCCCAAACCCCATATCAGCCCTCTCCGTATCACATCCCAAAACCCATACCCTCGACTAATATCAGCCCTTGGGCTGATATTGCAGTCTTGGGCTGATACTGGGTGTGATATGGAAAAAGGCATGTATTATTCTCTATTTTAAATTTTGATTATTCATATATATATATATATAAACTTAAAATATTTTATGTTCCTCAATACTTAAGGGGTTACGTATATATACGCTTACTTTAGCTCTCTGCACCCCTGGAATATATATATATATATGTCATAGCTAAATTGAAGCCAAGTGGCTAACTATTTTGTTGGTCTCATATTAAAAAACCCTGACCAATCGCTAGGCTGATACATGTCCTTTAAAGATTACAGAGGAGTGACACCCCACTTCAAAGCAAGTCAGTTTTACCAGTACAGGACTGTCAAATTCTTTTGATGTATATCAAAGGATCAAACTAGTCTTCACTCCGATTTCAATTTTGCCATGACATATTCCAGGGGTTCAGATATCGAAAGTGAGTATAACCCCTGGAGTATCGAGGATGCCACTACACAGATTAGCACACTATTATTATATGTACATCATGAAAAATAAATAATTAAATTTTTCGATACAACATGATTGTGATGTTTGTGTTGTGTTGTAGAGTGAAAGCAGTAACAAGGAGAGACATACTGCCAGTTACGTCCCTGTGGCACTAGAGCCTGCTGGCAGTCCGGATGTTGGTCCAAAATGTCGGATTGGATCTGTTGTCAGATCTGCTTCTACAACAATATACAGTCCAAGCAACAGTAATGAGGTGACTATATGTTCACGCATCTATGTCGTTGTTAAATTAAGACAGAATGGGTCAAGATTTGTGTTCAGCTTTGAATCATATGGTCAGGTTGAGGATGGGGCACATGCATCGATCTACAGGCAATTTGGTCCCTGAGTATAATCAGACATTGGATGAATCTTTATTCATTCAGATGAAAACTAGCTCACCTGATCATGATCAGTCAACCCCAGACTTAGTTTAGGGGGTCTTCACCTATAATAAATAAATTAAGTAATAATACATTATAACATGCACCTTTAAGCAAAGGTTTTTGCAGATCAGGAAAAGCTTTACCTTGGCATACATGTAGGTATAGGTTTCTAAGATTTCCAATGACAACCCCATTTCTGAGGTGAAAAAAAATCTGCCCCATTTTTTGGTAAAATCTTGTTTTTGCATATTTTTGTTATACTTTTGAAGCTATAAAACTATATATATAATATTGATTGACAGCTTTGTAAAATATCTTGCCTTATGCATCAGGAGCACAAATTTATGTTTTCTGTATATCTTACATATGAACTGCAGTCCAGAGGAGGCAAGTGTTCAATACAAACAATTCCAATTACTTTATGATAATTTAGAATGTGAACGAAGTTGTTCATGATAGTTAAAACAAGAAAAAATGTATGTATATGACTGCAGAGATTTTTTTTTAACACTACATACTAGTGCAATACATTTCATTGTTCCAGTCCTCAATAGTCGATGGGGACCCGTCAGAAACAGGGTATTTCTTCGATGAAGATGCAGATTTGAACCAGCGGACAGTTACTTCCTTTGGAGGGCTTTCCATTGACACCCAGGACAGTGCACGCTATAATGATGCTCCTTTTGACTGTGGTAATATCCAATTCTCGGATGTGAATAGCCAGAAACAAGAAAGAGAAGTACGTATTTCAATGCTTTAAAATGCTTTTCTCTTCTGATTGCCCTGTTATAGAAACAGTATGGCTCTGTCCAAAAACAGCAAGGGACTTTCTGTTTGGAATGGGCAGCTCTTAATTTCATTCTTCTGTTTGTTTTTATTGGAATAATGAAAGGAGTAAAAACATTACTCGAGCTAGTTCAGTATGTAATGTTGAGTCTGTTATTTTTTATTAGAATAATGGAAGAAAAACCCCATTACTCGAGCTAGTTCAGCATGTTATGTTGAGTTATGTATGTGGAGTCTGTTAAGTTATTCACTGATCTTACCATTTACTTGGGGATATTTTAAATTATTAATTATGCAAAATATATGTTGCTGTATCTAATTTTTCTGAAAGTTTTGTAAAAATGTGGATGTGCATGAATATGTTAGCCATTAACTAAACTATTGCTTCATTGGAAAATTTCTTTAGGACAACAATGTAAATGCTACTTGGCCCACAAATGTGCGGAGCTAGCTTGTAAATGGTCCTGGTAATTTGCTTCTGCTGGTGTTTCACTATATATATGTTTGTAAAATTATGATATTTGTAACTGCTAGTGTCTGAAGTATGTATGTAAGTACGACTGTATGACGTTTGTAGATGATGTTATTCACTTGCAGCCCAAGCGCCACTATGTGTGTATCCCCAGTGACACTGTGAGCTGGGATGTTGCACATTTCCTGGGCTCCTACTGGAAGATGAGAAGCCCTAAGATTGTGCTGTCTGTAATATCAGGAGTGAAACATTTCAAACCATGGAAAAACCTCCGATTTAAGAAACAATTTCAGAAAGGCATTATCAAGGTATCAAGATCATTTGCCTCTGGATAATTGTCAAGTCTTTCCTAATTAATGACAATTTGCTACGTGAACGTTATTCCATTTTTTTTTTAAGAACTCACTCAATTAATTTGACTATTTAAAACAGTATTGATATCTTTTTACAAGCTAAATGCATCAAATCAATCTGAATTTCTGACTCTCACATTGTATTAAAAACATATGTGTATTCAGTTTATATTTAACTAATATAAATATCAAATTGATTTGTGTTCAATATGATATTGGTCAATCTAGATTTATTTTTCGCTAATACATGTAATTAGCTTCTACATTTTCTAGTAAATAACAGTCAAGACAAGAAAATGTATTGTTTGTTTTGTGAAAGTATCTAATGATAAGGAGCCACTATGATTTTACATGTCAAGGATTTCCGTTCATTCTGATGAAACTTTTTAGGCAGCCAACACAACTGAAATGTGGATTGTTACGAGTGGACTAGATGGAGGCGTGTCCAAGATGATTGGAGACGCTATACGGGAGGAGAAAGCTCGGCGAATTAGCAATCGTACACAGCAAAGCATGATTCGCCCCGATGCCGTTCAAAAATTCCAGAAACTCACACTGATTGGGATCCTACCAAAGGACGGCCTGAAGTATGGTGACAAGCTAGATGGATCTGTAAGTTGGTGTTGAGTTTTAATAGTGATTTCAAAAGTGAACTTGTCAGATTAACTCAATCATCCCTGAAGACACATTTGAACTCTTCCAATTCAAAGGTTGGAATAGTTTATTATAAAATTTCAGGGGTGGATGAGTTAATCTATGTACAAAATGATAGTGAAAATAACTATTTGTGGATTACTTACACATATGGTTCATATGGGTCCTTAAAAGATCTGGAATTGAGGTTGGTACTTTTCACTGGAAAATAGGAGTATCCAGTCCTGGAAAATTGCTAAAATTTGCTAAATGGTAATGGAATGTATATATATACTGGAGACATTTATCATGACTTCTTTTATTAGTAGTACTGTTTTATATTTTCTGTGGTGATTATATATCAAATAAATGACATAATAATTATGATATATCATAAAAATTGAATTGATGATTTTTAAAATGTGTAATAATTTGCTTTAGTGTTTTGCTAGTATTTAATGGCAATATGTTTGGTAAAAACAGAAAACATCTACCCATTATCCACAAGAAACAATGTGTTTGACAGTCAAACAACATGCTGATGTGGTTGCCTGGTGTAATGTTAACAAATAAATGTTTTTGACAGGAAGGGGTGGGGCTGAAGAACGAGGGTCACCAACCTGACAGTGACAAGTACGAGCTTAACCCTGACCACACCCACTTTATGATAGTAGAGGAGGAAGACCTGGACCGCATGCTCTTCACGAACATCAGATGTACATTGGAAAAGGCGTTTGAGTATCAATTAGGACGACCACGCCGACTTAGAAGGGTTTTCAGCTGGGGTAAGATTATCCAACGATATCGAGTATAAGGAGGGTATTAGTGAGGGAAAAGTTATTTTAGCTATGCCAACTGTTTCCGATTTATACTGAACAACATATAAAATTCACTAAAATTGATTTTATACCGGTAAACCAAGAAAAGCAAATTATGTGATCAAGAAATACAGAATGTACTTTTCATTGTACTTTCAAAAGACACTTTTGTTTTGGAGGTTATTATGGCTCATCAAACAGTGTAATGTTATGGAAATGATATCACCATCAATAAACAAGGATATTTTTTTCGGAGTTAATGCTAGTCTCCATAAAAAAAATGTGCATATGAAACTTTCTTTTCTCTGAATTCTTTCTTAATATAAATTGTTCCTCTTTGTAATTGAATTCCAAAGAATTTTATTTGAACTAATGTGAAAAACAACAGAAGTTTTCTTTATCAAACATTGAAAAAATGTTAGCTTTGATTTCACCATAATGCCTCATTTGTATTTGACAGAATCTAATAAAGGAAAGAAGTGCCAAGGGAACAAAACTGTTGTGATAAGAGAGTATTCAGTATATATATATATACAGTATATATACAGTATATATACAGTATATATATAGTATATATACAGTATAAATATATATATACGAGTCTACAAAAGACAAGTTTGACTGTATAGATTGACCAGATATAGGAGAGATTAACTATTAACATTAGTGTAACAGGGACAATGATTATACGTTATAACCTAAATGTTGTGTCACTTTTTGTCCACCGTGATTGTACTGTATCGTCTTGTACCGTCTGTAGTGTTCTGTAAAGTTGAAAAGTTATAGATTTGTTTCTATGTTCTCATTGGTTGTTGTCCAATTTGGCGTTTTTTGATTGGTTAGATTTAAGTGGTCAGTTTGGTGCCAGTACTATTGTCTGTGGTCAGTTGTGATTTGTGACAATGACAGATCAACACGTTTGGACGAAGTCTAAGAAGTAAATATGAGACAGTACGCTGTACGTCTGGCCTTTGGCTAGGAAGTGTAAGGGGAGTTTACGTTCCCTTATGGCTTTGTGCCACACACAGAGTGATGGTACGTCTGTACTACATATCTTAAATCAGTCAGTCATCTGTACTTGTCCTGTGTTCGTCTGTTGCAGATAATAAACTTGTAAATTGAACTCCGGTTTGAATGTCTATTGCATTACAATGCCCCCTATTACATTAGTAAACCAAGCTTTCCAGACTTAAAACCAGATTTCATGTCCAGAATGTGCTATCTGTAAATCATTAATTTATTCATTTATTTATTTTTATTTAACTGTAGGTTCTGACGAGAGCAATACGAGCGGTTTTAATGACATGCACCAACCAAATGACAAAACAATACCAGTGATTGGTCTGCTGGTTCAGGGCTCCCCTAAGAATGTGGAACACATACTGTTCTACCTCAGCAACAAGATGCCGGTGGTTGTACTCAAGGGGAGTGGAGGGTTCGCTGACCTCTTAGCATTCGCCTATCAGGAAACTCAAGAAAGGTTGCTATCTACATTAAGAACTATTTGTGTCTCAACCTTTTGAATAAATTCATTATGCAAAAAATATTTTTCAAGTTCTCAAGTTTTCTATTGGCCGAAGTAATGACAATGTCATTTTACCATAAAAGTTTTCAGTGTGTTATAAATATGTTTTTTATATATATTTTTTTTTTTGTAGGACTGATCCAGACTTTTTGGAAACGTTTCTGAAACCAGAACTAATCAAAATGATAAGTAAAACATACCCCAGCGACTTTAAGGACAATGACCTAGCTAGAAATGAGTTCAGAGACAAAATATTGAACTGTGTAGATTTAGCACAGGAGGTTAGTACAGCACGAAAATACACACGTAAATGTGTTCAAAACTTATAATTCTGTTTGTCATTACCTAAATTATCATCTATACTGTATACATATCTGTATTTATGTTTCAATGAAAGATTACTGATTTGGTTAAGATACTCTTTGTCAAACCCTTCACAGACTTGCCTCCCGTACTGGGCTTGAGTAATTTCTCTGTTGATCCCAAGTGTGCAATGTATATGCTCCCATCCATCACAGAGTTGTCTCCCATTTTACCTATAGGTCAATTCACTGTCAGCCTCAAGATTAATATGTAAATTATTTTATCACATAATGTACTGTGTTATGCAGTGAATATATACCCATGTCATATTTTTTTGCGTATTAACCCATATAATATGTCACCTATCAGGCCTGTGATTGGTTGTAAGCTTCAATTGTGATGTCACGTCTAGGACAAGTACATAAGGTCACAAACTTGCACACTGAAGTCAAATTGGCGGCTTTTTACGCTTCAAGCTTGAAAATTGTCGTTTTACAGGAATAAATGCCACAAATCCTGATTACGTGATAAAAAGGATCTTACACTCGTTTTCCTTTCATATGAAATTTATGAAACTTGTCACAAATTTTCATTTTTAGCTCGCCAGAGGCTTGCTAAATTGAAAAATTCTTAGACTCGTTTCATAAATCTCATATGAAATGGAAACTCATGTTAGATCCTATATATATAAGCAATGAAATCACCAAAACATCTGTTTCAAGGAGTTGGAGAAAACTAATCATTCCTTATCTTGAGAGTATGACAAGAAATCTCGGCTCTCAAAGTAGGATCCTTGGAGGTAATATAAACCCTTTTTCTAAACATTTTCTTCAGGTTGGTAAGAATGGATTATGAAAAGTTCTTTTTACACGACCAATAAGTGTTTCTATGTGATGTTTCGATGACTAGTAGTATGGTATATACACTGTCGCCTTCATCAGACAAATGACCAGTGAAGTGTATGCACACAAAGGTGTAAAATGTGTACGAGTTGTCCACAAAATCGATGTCGATTTCAGCTATGCTGTAAGCGTATGTATATTAGTTGTTATATATGTACCGAAATGACTTGATTCAGCTATGCTTTGTTTAAAGCGTTTCACTGGTCATTTGTCTGATGAAGGTGACAGTGTACATATCGTACTAGTCATCGAAATGTCACATAGAAAATTTTATTGGTTGTGTAAAAAGAACTTTCTCTCTTGGTTGGATTTCTTTGCCTTACACTCAAGATGGATAACATTCCATTTACTCACAGTTGAAGTTAATTTTTGTCATTGTTCTTCTTTACCACTATATTTCACTTAATGTGATTACCAACAGGACGACCAGACATTTATGACGGTGGTGAACATGCAAGGCTGGGATGCTAATTTAAAAGACTTGGACAAGTATTTACTTAAGGCTTTATTCAAATGTAAGTTGATAAAAAATGATCGTTAACTATAAGATTTTTTTGATTTTTTTGGTAAAAGTATACACACATCATTATCAAATCTTATGGTAAAAGTAAGTATAATGAAAAAAAAAAACAGTGTCCAAGAATCGAATGACCCTAATTATACACATACATATCACTATCAGCAACATTCTTGCATATATGCAAATATATTTAATGTATACCTATACTGTAGTATAAATTGCTGATTTCAACAGGCATAAAGGTCTATATATATTATTGTTTTCTAAAGTTGATAAATTTCATTTGTTTCTTAATATTTTCTCTTTTGCCATGATTTACCTATTGTATGCATAATCATTACAAATATCAGACAGAAATTCAGTAATGAACTTTGGTGTATCTAATCTTTCATCTCAAGACAGTAAAACTTCAACGACAGGCGTCGTATTTAAGTCCCATTCAGGCTTTGTCACGGGTTCTTTTGGGGTCACTAATAAAAGATTTATGTTAAACTTTCTTACCTAATTAGCTTAAAATTCATCAAATCACTGCATACAATGTATCTGAATATATAGGAGGTAAGTGGAAAACTATACAACTAGAATTGTAATGATATAGTCCAACTGTAATGTTAGAGAGATGGAATGGCTCATATGACTTCCACAATGACACATCCAGGGTCTGATCTTGGGGGATCTACAAATGAGGAAAATTAAAAAAAAAATACACAAAGTTTTCTTAGTGGAAATTGACAGTCGGGGGATGTTTCCTGAAGTCCCTGATTCCACATCCTTTAATTAATATCTTTCAACATTGTCCTGTTTGAGTTTTGAGATGAACTTCTTTTAATGACAGCAGAGAAACAAGTTGCAAGTAAGTGGAAGGAACAGTTGTACAAGGATCTGCAGTTAATTCTCGACTGGAACCGTCCTGACCTGGTACAGTCTCAGATATTCCAGCGTGATGACTTCGCCAAAATTAAGGTGAGTCTGTTGTACGGCTGATGCTGTTGAATCCCACCAATATTGGAATGAACATATTTCTCTGTAGGTATATATGACAGATGTTATTCATAAAATGTCACATCAAAATATATTTTTCAGTTGAACAAAGAGCTGTTAGAAAAGGCCTTGCTGAAAACAGATAGAGAGGAGTTTGTTGACCTGTTTCTTGATCACGGGATTCAGATTCACAAGTTTTTGAACCACAAAAAATTCAAGCTTCTCTTTGAAAGAGCTCAGGAGCGGGAGTTTTTCACAACAATATGCTTAGAAGGAGCTCTGAATTTTAGCAGTGTGGTAAGTATTAACACAGTGTTGTAATTCTTATGGGGTTTTAGTTGAGTTATTGATACTTCATGGTCTCCTCAATGAGCAGATCTGGCAGAGTGATTAATATTCTTACCTTCTACTTAGACAACCAGGGTTCAATCCCCAAAGTCGTGGTAACCAGGGTTCAATCCCCAAAGTCGTGGTATTAAAGAAATTTAGAGAAAGTGATCTACTCCTGCCCACACAACTCCTATAACCCAGGTGGGAGTGGGAATAAAAATAATTCTTTGGTGGATGATAGGGTGTGTATGCTGTAATGTTTCAGTGGGTTTAATTTGATCTTTGAAGAGAAAGCATCGGAAGCATAGTCCCTCCTCTCAAACATGCCTCCAGCACACACACAGGGGCACACACATGTAGAGGCATTCAGCAAGGTGGCATAGGACCAATAATCAGCATCTGATATTAAAGGCAGTTACTGTGAAATCTGCAAACTGTATTTATTGTATAAATAATATTGTAAAACACAGAATGACTTATTCCAGCCAGGTAGTGCACTATATATATGTAATGTGATAATATGTCTATATTACCTCATTTGTTATATCATTGATAAAAACATGCCTACATTAATTCATCACCGTTAATTACCAGGTATAACAATAAATGTCTAGATGTTTTACTTCTGTAGAAATGATGTGCCAACATGATTTCTTTTCCAGGAGGCAGACCAACCCTTGCAGAAAGAATTTCTTTCCAATGATCTAAATCGTCTTATATACAAATTGAGTCGCATCAAGGATTTTGTTCAACCATATGAGCTTTCCATGAATTCTGCTGGACTGTACGTCTCGAATCCTGCTGTCGCTGAGAGTAAGGTAAATCAGTGTAATACAGCCTAATATATTCATTTATAAATGTAAATCACATGATCATTCTTAAAGATGCGCTGTTTCATTAAAAACTTATGAGACATTGAGAAGGCATGTACAAAATATTTTGGTTCAGAACACTTTGTGTGACTTTTGTTTTGAATGAAACCAGGTGTAAATATATATACATTTAAGTCAGTTTTTCTAACATTTAAAAGAAATAAAAATAAAATTGTATGGCCTGCAGGACCTTGAAGATTCATCACACTATTTTTTCATAAGTACATCATTCTATTATAGCCCAAAAGTAGTTAAGAAATGCACTTGTAGTTGAATAAAACTGTTTTAATAGATATAATCTAGGACTGTAGGGAAGATATATGTATTGAGAGCAGAATTCTTGGATTTCAATGATAATGTAATCCAAGCGTTTTGTAATTGGCTACCAACAAAAGAGAGACCTTTTTAGCTGTACTCTTCTCTGTCCCAGACTTCTGAACAAAATAAAGGAACTCTTTTTAAACTTAGGTCAAAACATTCCCATTTAGCTATTATGAATAAATTGATAAACCGGAGTGTACTCTTTCACAGTTTATTTAGAGTACACTCCGGTTTTTTGTGTTATATCTCCCCATAACATGAAAAATATATTCAAGTTAATCCTTAAATAAAATAATTACTCTGTATAGCATTCTCTACAGCTTTGATTTCACACAGTGCTATCTCCATGGTTACCTATGTGGGAAAATGCTAACTTTTGCATTTATGAAAATTCAAGGTAGTTTTGAAATTCTTAGGTTTGTTCCTTTAATAGAAATATTTGCTTTCTAGAACTCACAGGTTACTGTTAGAATAAGCTTGCCGTGGAAAATGTCTCTATGAAGTACGGGTGATATAAATCTCAATTCATGCCCCTGTTGTTGATTGCTTAATGTTTTGCTGCAGGCACTGAACTGCCTGATCGTCTGGGCAGTACTGATGAATCGCCACAAGCTGGCCAAGGTTCTGTGGCAGAGATGTGAGGAACCCATAGCCATGGCTCTCATTTGTAGCAACATGTACAGGGAGCTTGCGAAAAACTGCATAGAGCTGTATCTCCGCACAGAGATGGAAAACAATGCTAAGTGAGTTGAAGCTGTTGGAGGTATAACAATTTGCCAGTAAACAATGTATCAGTAAAAATTCTTCAGCCTTACCTGTATATTTCCTTAACATAGAAATACAATCTACAAGCTGTGGACATAAAACTTGTGGAATTATAATTATACGTCCCTTTAATTATATGATTCATGTCCTGCTACCGTTTCCTTTTGCAAGTAAATAAAGTATAAAGATGAAATGAGAACAATTTTAAGAATTCATTTTTTTTTTAAATTAACCTTGAAAAAAAAAGAGAAATTTGTAATACAAAAAAAATATACTCAACCCACTCCAAAAAACAAGAAAAAAACAAAGGAAGAAAAAAACCCATTGTGAAGTTTACAACTCATATTTAATCAAGAACTAGTGAAGTCGTGTTATGTAACCTTTGATGCAATGAATGGATAAATCGGTTTTCACTACACTAGTATTCAGGCCTAATCTAGATGTGTATATGTTACAGTGATTTTGGTAAGATAGCCCTGGGTGTATTGGACATAAGTTTCCGCGACTCCAGTGCTCAGGCCTACAACATCCTGTGTAAACCTCTACCACACTTCAACAACAAGACCACACTAGAGATAGCCCACGATGCAAATTACATGAACTTTATTGCACACCCCTGCTGTCAGAAGTGGCTCACAAAGAAACTGTTTGGTGCCATACATGTCAAAGAAGTTCCCTGGGGCATCTTCAGACTCCCCTATTGGTTCAAGGTAAATAACTTATCAATATATCCTTATAGTCTCCAGTGACACACATTTTCCTTTCTAAATTACAGTAAAACCCCACTTCCTCGAACTTGGTTTATAACTCGAATACCTCTGATTCGTCGAACAGTTTGTTTGGTCCCGACCGAGTTTGTACATATTTTTGTAAAGTAACCCCAGATTAGTCGAACTGTTATTCCCTTTATTACCCGTATTCCTCGACCAAAAATTTGTCTCTGACTCTTCATGGTCATAGTATTAATCCTATCTATTCCTCGAACAGGCGTGACGTGTCAGCCTGACAGATATTTTACCTTTGCATCACACTGGCACTGCCATCAACATGTCTCGAGGCAGAGGCTGCAGTCTGTCTGTCTGTCAACGCAATATTAGATAAGGCTTTTTTTTCTTACAAGTTTCAAGCTATACATTATGTCTCAACAGCGTGATACTCACATGTTTTAACCTAACCTCAATAATGTTTACCTACAATATGTCCTGAAAGCGGGAGATATAAATTCCAGGAATTTGCTTGTTTCTTTTTCTGTTGCCATGGAAAAGGCAAAAATACGAAATTTTAGGTTTCTGAAGCATGATCTCAAAACTATTAGAAATATCAAATTGAAATTTTACTTATACACTTATCGACCTAGCACTCTATTGGAGCCATTTGCATTCAAGATGCATACAGGAAGTTTTGTACACTTATATATATGAAGCTAGTGCTCTAATCAAGGTTTTTTTGATGGGGAAGTCATCAGTGTTTTGTAAAAGATGATCTACATCAAAGTATCAGTAACAGTGGTGGAATGGGGTTAATACCTGTTATTGTAATGTTAACATATAATTATATATATGATTGTGTGTCTTTCTTTAAACAGCAGGGCATGGGGGATAATGTCACGCTTTGTGTTATCTTGTTTCGTTAGCAATCAACATTATGATAACAAGGATTCAACATTTTTCCTCTCGTTACAACATTTTGTAAAATTAAGGTAGCCGATTACAGTATGGTGGACTATGTCAAAACGACAAGTACGTTCCACATGTGGCTTTTGAATTTTATTTACTTTCTTAGTACTGGTGGCTATATGTTTTCATTGTTTTGCTATTTTAAATCTTATTAAATGCTGTCATCTTGATTAAACTTCTTTTTTCTTCTATCATCTACTATCTGCAATATTTGCAGTGCTCGTACTGTCTGTTGTCCCACCTCATAACAAAATGACGATGTCTGTCGAACCTTGGATTCGTCGAATACCATGTATTTCTCGAACTATTGATTTTGACCCTACGAGTTTGAGTTTAGCGGGGTTTTACTGTACATTCATATCAAAAATATATTGTGTGTGTATCACTTTATGTGCTTCCCTAAGTGATGTTAGAATAAATATGAGAAAGCATCTTAATGATGTGAATTTTTCAGAAAGACAGCATTGTTACTTCATTAGTCTATATCCCAAAAAACAAGAGCATTACGAAGTGCCACCAAAACCATAAATCTTACTCAAAATCGATAAGACCATGCAAAATATAAAGGGAAGATTTATGTGGAGACCATTGAATCAGAAGGTGATAAAGACCAGGTGTTCCAGAAGGTTAAGCGTTGTCTGCTCCCAAAAGTTTGTGCTATAGAAATGGGCACGGTCGTTACATACAGAAAAAATATATAAAATATCTATGTACAAAAAAGTGCATGACAATATTAATGTAAATCCTTTTCTTTTTTTTAGATCTTGGCCAGTGTTTTTCTAATATTTCCGATGTTTATTTGGATAAACTTCTCACCTGGTGCTCTCAGAAGAGTAAAGGGTATCACAGTGAATGGTAAGTGTTTCATATTTTTCTGATGTCCATATTATACATGTACAGGGAAAGACAATGTAATTAAGCCATAAATAGAAAAAAAATCATAATGGCATAAGATTTTCTCTGATAAAAAAATCACTTTCTAAGCATACACATTGCACTTTCTTGGCCAACATACCAAGAAATGGGTGCGTGTATGCTCAGAAAATGAATTTTGTTTTGTGAATGCTTACAATCAAATTTTAAAATAATTTTATTATTATCAATTCATAATCAATTTTACTAGAATCACATTACATCCATAAAGTAAATGAATCAGTTGCTTATGATTATGACAGCTTTTCCTTTTATTAAATGTAGGATTCATAATGTTATCTATGAAGATTATGTTAAGGAAGAAAATTCTAAATGTTGACATGAAGAAATGCTTTAATAGATGAGTAAACAAATGTTTTCAAACCACATTAGATTTATTCAGCAGTTACATTTATGATGTTTTTCCTTTCCTTGTTCTAGCATTTTTTTTTTTTTACCAGACTGAATATGATTTTATCAGACATATCCTAAGATCTGGCATGGTTAAATGACACTTATATTTACGTAGCTCCGTACTTAAGCTCCTCTTCAGCAGGACCTTTAAGTAAGGTTACTTTCACAGTGGAATCGTCTTTGTTGCAATAGTACAAATTTGAATTTAATGGGTTTTTTTTCCCATTTACTATACAAAATGCGTATATGATTTCGAAATGCCATAACATATATAATTTCTATATGTTGTAAAATATTTCTCCAATGAATATGATTGTAGACACCATTTTGATGGAAGATGAGGAGGAGGAGGAAGGGGAGACAACTGACAGTAATGATGAAGAGGATGCAGGACTGCCATCATCTAAATCAATGCTGGAGAATGAACTAAGCAATGTAAAGACAGTAATGAAATATCATTACAATGGTGATCGAAAATTTAATATTACCTTATGTCAACTTAGAAACTGTGCCAGTAACCTGAATTCAGATCTATTTGAATCTCACCTAATTGATACCCCTGCCTGCTTATGTAGTTCTCCTGTTGAGGACTGTGATCACTTCTTCTTCCATTGTACTCTGTATACTAATCAAAGACAAATTCTCCTGAACTCCATTTCTGCTTTTAATGACATTATTCCATTAAATACCCAGACTTTTCTTTATGGATGTCAAAGACTTGATATCAATATGAACATAAGTATCTTGGAGATGGTTAAGAGATTCGTTAAAGATACAAGACGCTTTAACTAGATTACACTTACTTGTTTATCTCATGACTTTGCTGTGTGGAATGATACCAGTACATACTTTTACTATGTGCTCTGTCCACCAGCATCATTTTAATTGCCATTTTTTTTGTAAAATCTGGTTTTTGTACAACAATTATCAAAAAATTAATAATGACATGCAAATATCAATATTCATGTACATAATATAAATGTTTTATCATTACTTCGATTCAATATGATGTGTGTAAACTGTTTATAACTGTAAGGAGAGGGCGCTCATAGGCTTTGCCTGTTGCCCAATTCCTTTGTATCTAAGATCTGAACAATAAATATTCTGAAATGAAAAGAAATGAAATGAAATATCAAAATATAGACCTATCTAGACGTTCTGTAATGTTTCATCACACAAAGTAAATGTAATTGTCGAAGTTTTTTTTATGCACCAGTGTACTAAAAACCATACAAAATTATCTTAGCTGATGAGTTGGTCCTTGTTAAACAGGAATAATTCACAAAGGCAATCAGAACATATACAAGAAGGATGATATCAAGAGGTATACCTAAAACTGTCACACAGAAAAGGGAGGCAGGGGTCGACACTAATACTGGTCCGCTAGTCCGGGACTAGTAGATTTCAGCAAGGACTAGAGAATCACCTAACCTAACTGGTCCTTTGGACTTGTGAAATATATGATTATGAAATAAGAATATTCCTAATTTTGACGGGAGTATTATGGTATGGGGTTGTCCGTCTGTCCGTCGGGCCGGCGTAAACTTTTGTTTGTCCGGCAATCTCCTACATTTTTCGACCGATCTCTTTGAAACTTTATAAACATTATAATCATGATATGAAGTTGTGTCTCCCGTAAAAGAATTTTGATTCAAAAAATTTTGCAAAAGTTATTGCCCTTTGTTCATTTCAGTATTTGATTTTTTGTCCAGGGATCTCCTCCTACTTTTTGTGACGGATTTCTTTAAAACTTACTAGGCTAAATAATCATGATATGTTGTTGTGTTTCCTTGAAAAGAACTTTGATTCGACAATTTTTGCAAAAGTTATTGCCTTTTGTTTATTTCAGTTTTTGATTTTTGTCCGTCAATCTCCTCCTACATTTTTCAACGGATCTCTTTGAAACTTGGTATACATTATAAACACGATATGAGTTGTGTCCCTCTTAAAAGAATTTTAATTCAACGATATTTGCAAAAGTTATTGCCCTTTGTTCATTTCAGTAACAATCAACACTATATGGCATTCGACGGGCGTATATTGTTCCGCCCCGCGGTACTCTTGTTAAAATTTAGAAAACTGCTTAAAATAATAACACTTCATGATATTTTTATGGCAGTAGTTATTTTAATTTCCCTACAGTCGATAACTTGTGTATGTTTTGTGCTGTAGATTGCGATGTTTCCTTATCAGGAAATCTTGGGACTAGTTACATTGACGAAGGACTAGTAAATAATCATTTCAACTAGTCCTGTGGACTACCAAGCAAAGACAGTTATAGTGTCTAACCCTTGGGGGAGGTCTAAAAGTACAACTACAATCATCAGCGTCTTACGACATGATAAGTATGGAGTAAGAAATGGTTTCCGTAACCTTGAACTCTACACAATCTCTGCTTCTGGACAAGTATCCAAGTTTGTCCTGTGATATTGGTTTGCTATTTGAACTTTTTTCGTTCCAGATGAGGAAGGCCAAGAGCCTGAAGAGTGTTAAGGTAAGGATAAAGAGTGCAATGAAGTCTAACAAGAAGCGACACTTGGCCCTATGGCGGCGGATCCAGCTTCTTTGGTCAGCACCTATCACCAAATTCTGGCTTACCCAGGTAGGTTGGGTCTTAAACCAGAAACAAAACGTGTCTAACTGTTGTAGAATTTAGTTGAATGTTTCATTGACGAATATTTTACTAATAAAAAGTAAATTGAAATGTTTCCTAGTTGATTTCATCCAACAAATATATTTGTATGATAAATAATATAACATCTAGTAAATCTGTCCGTTTGTCTCAATTGCCTAATTAAGCAATATTCAAAAGTTATTTGTATTTTAGAATACCTGTGTTCAATCAAATTTAACATGCTATGGCAAATATTTTTCTATATATAAACAAGGGTAAAGTCGGTGGTTTGGAAAAAAGTTGAGTTTAGCTCTGGTAGCAAACAAAAAGTCCAAGAAATATGCAGTAGTAGCTATAGCCTGGTACAAAAAATGAAAAGAGGATGTTTAAAAATGGAATTCTACATTAGGGATTAGATTGAATCTGGCTCCTGATATGAATGGAACGTGAGAACTGGGCAGGCCAAAAGGTATTTGACTGATTAATTGATTGATTGATGAGGCTTAAGGTCCCCTTATTCTGGTTAAAACTAAGCTTACAATGTAGGCAGTACCAAAAGATCTTACTTGCCTAGTGTTAATAGGGAGTTCGACCACCCAAGGTCAAACATGTGGTCAGTGTTCATCTGACCACCTAATATAAGGTCGGGAGTCAGTGCTTCCCAAAACACAGCACCCCTCATCATATGAGTTACTTGAGTTACGCCAGTGTCCGGATGTGGCTGAAGCAATAACAGTATTTTATTACTGCTGACCATTCCCTGGGCTGCCTTTAATGTTTATATCGGTGTGAACTGGTCAGATAGGATCAGTCCTGGTGTGGCCTTAGAAGTACTATGTTATGTGTTAATTTCTCCTAATAATCAACCTTTATACTAAATTGAGTTGTTTCGTTGATTATTCATTGAGGGTAACACCTAGTCTATGTAATAACTGGAACAAGGATGTTGAGCACTGTCAACCAATCATAAGTCAGTCTGAGAGAGAAATATTATAATGTAGGTCAGTAATCAAGGAAGTCTGTAATTGTGGGGTCACTGCTTAATATCTAATCAGTATTAAGTTATTTTCACAGTGGGTATTTCTCAAGACTTATTTTATGTGTTTGGAGGTACAAAATACATTTTGTCAAAAAGGTTGTTGCATTTTTCCAGGTTAAGTGAAAAAAAGGGACTTATTTGCTTGGACTAGATGTTAGTGAGTGTCTGTCTCAATTTTATTATCGTTATATGCATTCTAATGCAGTAAAAATCTTTCTGAATCTCTGCGTCTTCAGGCCCTGTATTTTGTGTACCTGGGGTTGTTCTGTTTGGCTGTACTATGGCCCACCTGTGGTAACCTGACGCTTGACCTGATAGTGTGGCTGTGGACGGCAGTCATTCTCACAGAGCTGGTCAGGAGGACGTATGTAAAACATCAGGTAGGAAATCTCTATCTCGCTAGGTACTTTGTACAATAAAACATCATTGTGAAGTTTATTTTTTTGTTTTAATAACTATTGGTGTCAAATTTGTGTCCCATGGCAAGAAATTGTCAAATGAACATCAAACACTTTAATTTCAGCTATCTTTGACTTAAAAACTAAATCCATAGGTCCACTGAGGTTTATCATTGTGCCTTGTTCAAATCACAGGCACATCAAATGTATAAAACAATTGTTTTTTAGTGATAAGGATAGGGCAGATGTCATTTTTACTTCATTCTATAAGGAAATGTTGGGAAATTAGCCTCATTGCTGATCCTACCTCACCGCACTTCAAACACTTGTAAAGGTGGGATACAATCTACCACAAGGCTATACTTTACAGCTTAATACATCTGTGATGTTATTACCACGTCATTTTTAGACAAATATTGAAAACATCTTACCTTAACTCATTCACCCCTGACGTTTCATAATGAACTATTCCAACCTTTGAATTGGAAGTTTTCAAATGTGTCTTTAGGGGTGAATGAGTTAATGGCAGGAGCTTTGGTTCAGATACTTTGATAAGAAGATAACTTGTTTCATAACTTTGATAAGTAGATAACTTGTTTCATAACTTTGATAAGTAGATAACTTGTTTGATATAAATGGAATTAGTCTCACCTATATGGTATTACAATGTATATTTCTTATATATTGAACTTTCACAGTGCAACTGTTAGAAACTTGCATTTCAGAACATACTTAAATAAGTAGTCAGTTAAAAAGATATATCTTATCCTCTTTATGATTTTTATAATTTACAGAAATACAAAACAGTTTCGTTGTTCAGCCAGTGTGCAGAGATTACCTTCATCCTGATCTTCCTCATCTTTTACCTTTTCCTGCGTATCATACCCCACTGGTTGGTGTATGCTAACATCAACGCAGCCAAGACTGTACTGAGTGTGGGACTTATCTACTTCTTCTACCGGCTATTGGGTACCTACATGCCTATCAGCCCCACCCTGGGGCCAATGTTAGTACGGATGACTCGTATGGTAAGTAAGAGTTGGTTAGCAGTACGTCTGCATGTACATTGTATATGGGGCCCATGTTTTGGAATCTAACTCTTCATTCTTAGATGGTTCTTACAAAAAATGCATATCTTATTATATAAGGTTTTCTCTGCCTGATGACAGTGTCGAGATAGGAAGATTTGAATGGTAATGTCGATATGTTGCTGATGTAGATGAGGTTCTAATGAGGGGTTGTACTATAAGCGTTTAAGTTATTTTTTGAAGTTTGCTTGCTTGTGTTTCATGAAGAATTCACAGACTGTTTTGTCTGTGAACCGCCTTTTTGTATTTTACGTATCCTTGTATACAAGCTTTTCTATTGTCTGTATTATTTTTTTTTTTTACAGAAAGACTAATATTGTAATGCTGAATTTCCCGTAACTGGATAATATTTCTTTCACGTGTCTCGAGTAATTAATACCCCGTTTTCACATTTTCTTTTCTGTTTTTCAATCTTTGTTGCACTACGTATAAAAAATTATTGAATTCCCATTTACAATTTATTCCCCCCTTTTATTGTATCTTAAGCTTAATCTTGCACTCAAGGTAAAAGATAAATTTTGAACTCTTAATCTCAATCACATATGTAGAACATTTCCTTTTTAGGTGGTTGTCTATAAGTAGAAACAGAGCTAGATTATCATTACTTACATGACACAAACACTGAGTATGTTTAACTGAAAACTGTCTACAAAAATAGCAGTGTTAATTGTACATGAAAGGGGATTTATTTAAGGTTTTGTTATTAATATCTTTGTCATTGCATATGTGTTGGATTGCACATCCTAGTTTTGTTGTTTTGCAGGTGAAACATGACTTTGTGGCATTTATACGTATGTTTCTGATCTTCCTCATATCTGGTGGGGTGACTATCCAGGCCGTCCTCTACCCTAACTACCCACTCGGCTACGATCTCATCAAGAAGGTCCTCACTCGTCCACTCTTTGCCATGTTTCTCACCAAGATTGATGACCTGGATGGTAAATTATCTTAAATTTAATTTTTTAATTCTGACAAGTAATTTCTTACAGTCATTGAAAACAAATAATTAGAAAAGCGTAATTACTTAATGACAAATTAAAATATTATGTTTTGAGATTCTATTTAAAGCGAATAGTTTGTCTGGGGTAAAGCAGTAGATATCAGTGTACAATGCTCATCTAATAATGTGATAATTCATTTGCTTGTTTTTGATGAGTGATAATGAATCCTAGTGCTAATTAGTTAGTGTACGTATTGTGTTCACATACTGACATGCATGGGACATGATATATGTCTACAGGACTTTTTAATCCATGTAAATTACGTAGATGAGTTGAGGAATGTATAGTAACCAATGTTTTAGATTCTAATAAATGAAATGTGTGACAGTATTTGAGCCTTTCTTTTCATAAAAGTACATTGTGCCTGTCATTGATGGTCTATAATGCCTGCTTGCTTTAGATACATGTGGGGTTGTATTTTGGAGGTTGGTACAGGAACAGCTTGTCTGTCCATCTGTCCGTCTGTCCATCTGTTCATCTGTCAAAAGGCACAACATTTTCCTGACAACTAGTTCCTGATTTTTCATCTGATTTTCTAGAAACGTTTTTGACTTTCACACTGAGTTGTGTATATATAATTTAATCTTTTTTGTAACAAGCATTTTCATTGGCTTACAAATTTGTGTTATCAGCCCATAACGTAAAAAAATGACGTCGCTTTTGATTAGCTGATACAGCGGCGTAATGATTTCTAAGAGAAAAGAGTCCATCAATAAAAGTGGATTTCTTCAGGGATTGTGTATAGTAGATTAAATTATAAGGATTGACTTGAATATATTTTTTATGTTATGGAGCTATAACACAAAAAACCGGAGTGTACTCTCATCATAAACCACTTCACGGTTTATTTTGAGTACACTCCGTTTTTTTGTGTTATATCTCCATAACATGAAAAATACATTCAAGTTAATCCTTAAGTATCCAATATTCCAATACCAATTCTTTTAAACTTGTTGGTGACAATAACTATAGTACTTCATAAATGTATGTTTCTATAGAGCAATACTGTTCCCATGATGTTTAAATATGGTATACACATATATGGATGAGTGGGGATATTTAACTCTTCCAATTCAAAGAGTTGGTATTAAGTTCATTATGAAATTTCAGGGGTGAATGAGTAAAGTCAGATTTTGGCTTACAATTTAATCGAAAAAAAGTAGTTACATTTCATTTGAAAAGTGATCAAATCCTTAGAATGTTGTTCCAATGAATTTTGTAAATTTACAGTAAATGAAATAAAATCTATCTTCTATATTCAGGAACTCCTGCCTGTAATGCCTACAATGATGCTAATATGTCTACACACCATTGTCTAGCAGGTAATTATAAGTCTGGTTACAGCAATGCTAATATGTCTACACACCATTGTCTAGCAGGTAATTATAAGTCTGTTTATAGCAATGCTAGTATGTCTACACACCATTGTCTAACAGGTTATTATAAGTCTGGTTACAGCAACGCTAATATGTCTACACACCATTGTCTAGCAGGTAATTATAAGTCTGTTTATAGCAATGCTAGTATGTCTACACCCCATTGTCTAACAGGTTATTATAAGTCTGGTTACAGCAACGCTAATATGTCTACACTCCATTGTCTAGCAGGTAATTATAAGTCTGGTTATAGCAATGCTAGTATGTCTACACACCATTGTCTAACAGGTTATTATAAGTCTGGTTACCGCAACGCTAATATGTCTACACACCATTGTCTAGCAGGTAATTAGGAGTCTGCTAACAGCAATGTTAATATCTCTACACACCATTGTCTAGCAGGTAATTAGGAGTCTAGTAACAGCAATGCTAATATGTCTACACACCATTGTCTAGCAGGTTATTAGGAGTCTGGTAACAGCAATGCTAATATGTCTACACACCATTGTCTAGCAGGTAATTAGGAGTCTGGTTACAGCAATGCTAATATGTTTACACACCATTGTCTAACAGGTTATTAGGAGTCTGGTTACAGCAATGCTAATATGTCTACACACCATTGTCTAGCAGGTAATTAGGAGTCTGGTTACAGCAATGCTAATATGTTTACACACCATTGTCTAGCAGGTTATTAGGAGTCTGGTAACAGCAATGCTGATATGTCTACACACAATTGTCTAGCAGGTAATTAGGAGTCTGGTTACAGCAATGCTAATATGTTTACACACCATTGTCTACCAGGGAATTAGGAGTCTGGTTACAGCAATGCTAATATGTCTACACACCGTTCTCTAGCAGGTTATTAGGAGTCTGGTTACAGCAATGCTTATATGTCTACACACCATTGTCTAGCAGGTTATTAGGAGTCTGGTAACAGCAATGCTGATATGCCTACACACAATTGTCTAGCAGGTAATTAGGAGTCTGGTTATAGCAATGCTAATATGTCTACCCACCATTGTCTAGCAGGTAATTATAAGTCTGGTAACAGCAATGCTATTATGTCTATTCACCATTGTCTAGCAGGTAATTATAAGTCTGTTTATAGCAATGCTAGTATGTCTATTCACCATTGTCTAGCAGGTAATTATAAGTCTGGTTACAGCATTGCTAGTATGTCTACACACCATTGTCTAGCAGGTTATTATAAGTCTGGTTACAGCAATGCTAATATGTCTACACACCATTGTCTAGCAGGAAATTATAAGTCTGGTTAAAGCAATGCTAATATGTCTACACACCATTGTCTATCAGGTAATTAGAAGTCTGGTTACAGCAATGCTAATATGTCTACACACCATTGTCTAGCAGGAAATTATAAGTCTGGTTATAGCATGCTAATATGTCTACACACCATTGTCTAGCAGGTAATTAGAAGTCTGGTTGCAGCAATGCTAATATGTCTACACACCATTGTCTAGCAGGTAATTATAAGTCTAGTTACAGCAATGCTTTTATGTCTACACCATTGTCTAGCAGGAAATTATAAGTCTAGTTACAGCAATGCTTATATATGTCTTACTGGTTGTAGCCTGTCAGATCATAGATACAGTGTAAGTTTACATAGCTATTTATGACAGCATCAATAGTTTTACTAGTTCCTGGCTGGTAAGTGAATATCTCATATTAATAATTCAATATTTGGGCTATCAAATCTTAGTACATGTATTATGTGCAGTGATAGTTCAACCAAAGTGTTGAAATGTTATGAAATCACTCGCAGATTTCTCAAAAACTGTTTGTCATTCATTAAGTGCTGAGATTGAAATCTTGGTCAGAAGTAATATATTTCTCATCAGACTTTATGTTCCATTGTAACCTTGATGTTTTTACTTCTGATTTTTGTTTTTCACAATTGCGTCAGGAATATATTCACACAGATAATAATATATCACGTAATGTACTGTGTAATCCAGTGAATATACCCATGTCATATTTTTTTGTGTATTAACACATGTTATATGACCTATCAGCCCGATGATTGTTTGAAAGTTTCAATTGTTTCAATTGTGACGACGTCACGCTCAGGACAAGTACATGACGTCACAGACTTAGTCACTAGAGTCAAAATGGCGTGTTTTTACATTTCAAGGTTGCATGAAAATTGTCGTTTCACACGAAGAAATGCCACAAATCTTGATTATGTGATAAAAAGGATCTTACACTCATTTTCATTTTATATGAAATTTATGAAACTTGTAACGAATTTTTCATATTAGCTCGGCAGCGGCTCACTAAATTAAAAAATTCTTAGACTTGTTTCATAAATCTCATATGAAATGGAAACTGATGTAACATTTTATATATATATGTGATATTGCATTATTGTTTAAATGACCTGAAAACATTCACTGTTTATTTCAGAGCCGACTCAACCAGGACCTGAACTTCCAGGTAATTATTGAATGAGTCAAGCCGAGTTCTTATGTAGACTGACATTTTATGGATTAAATTTGAGATAGGTAAAAAAAATTCACACTGCTTGAATATGGCAAATCCGACATTTGTATTTTTATTTTTTTTGGTTATTCAGTTAACTTACAATGTTATGGTTTCAACCAAACCTGAACAAATATTAACAGTCTTTGTTTGGTTGAAATCTTGCTCTTTTTTACTTTAAGGAGGTTGATATTTAATCAAGCATGATAAATTAGGTAGACAGTTGTAGATATACATACAGAAAAACCTGAAGAGCCCTGTGAAGGGTGAAAGCAGCTAGTTTTTTAGTCGGTCGTTAGTTTTTTTTTCTTTCTATAATTACTTACTTCACATGGACATTTAATCCTTTTTTTTCCCCCGCTTCTAATTTCACAGAAAATGGGGATATTAATTTGGTTTTGTCCATGTGTCACGCTTCATTTCCATGCAATAACTAAGACAAATGTTAACCAATTTTCTTCAAACTTGGTAGCAGGGTTTAATGCCTTAAGGACTCGGCCAAGTTTGACAGCCACTTCAATCGTACTCCATTTGGCGGAGATATGGCTCCTTGAATAACGAAAAACGTCAATATCTGCCGTTTCTGTTCATTAACTCTCGCAAATATCATCCGATTGTCTTCAAACTTAGTAACAGGGTTCAACGCATTAAGGCTCGGCCAAGTGTAACAACCAGTTTAATAGGACTCCATTTGGCAGAGTTATGGCCCCTTGATTAACGGTAAACAGTATTTTCTGCAGTTTCTGTATAAGGCTTTTTTTCTTTCTTATAGTTACAAGCTATACATTACATTGTATGTCTCAACACACAGTACTCACATGTTTAAACCTAACCTCAATAATGTTTACCTACAATATGTCCTGCAAGCGGGGGATATAAATTCCACGAATTTGCTTATTATTATACATACAGATATATATATAGCTTGCCAGCATCAATTTATCATCATGTACTTTTGTTTCATCCTCAATACTCTAGTAGTTATGCTCACTTTCGCTCTCCGCACCCTTGGAATGTGTCATAGAAAAATCGAAGACTTTGTGTGCAGCACCTTGTGGATGAGACGAGAAGACTACTTTGATCCTTTGAATCTTGCGGTGTTATAACAGTAAAATTGACTCTTTTGAAGTCGGGTGTCGCTCCTCTGTTATCTTCAAAGGATAGCTGTTAACCCTTTCACCACTGTAGACCATAATGGACTCCTCCAGATCAATGCATGGTAAAGTCTACTAAAGTTACATAGGGGTGAAAGGGTTAAGCTATCAGCCTAGGGATTAGTCAGGTTAATCTTTTACCGGAGACAAATCAAATAGCTTGCCATGTGGTTTCAGTGTTGCTATGACATATTCAAGGGGTAAAGAGAGCGGAAGTAAGCATAACCTATCTGAAGACTAGTATCGAGGATGCTATGTTAAAGTTTAATAAGTAACTGCCAGCAAAAGAAATGGAAAAAAGTCTGTTATGTGCTATCACAAAAAAGTCTGTTATATGCTATCACAAAAAAGTCTGTTATATGCTATCACAAAAAAAGTCTGTTATATGCTATCACAAAAAAGTCTGTTACATGCTATCACAAAAAAGTCTGTTACATGCTATCACAAAAAAGTCTGTTATATGCTATCACAAAAAAGTGGGTTTTTTTGTGAAAAGATTCATGTAGCCCAACTAATAAGTGTTTATATGTGACACTGGGGCAATGAAAACCTGTGCATATCTGGAATGGTCCCTTAAATCATAGTGTAAAAGTAAGGGGAAGGAACAAAACCAAAGCTTAGGTCAAAAACAACCACAATACGGGTTAGTAGAATGCATGAACATTATATGTATTTTCTGGTGCTTATATGGATACATGCAATAATGGGCATGTATGTTTGTATTTACATGCATGTGTACGTATGTAAGTGCATGCATACTTGCTGATGTTAGTGTGTATGTACGTGCATGTGTATGCATGTATGTATATACGTATGTAGGTCGTAGGAGTGTATGTTATGTACGTATGTATATGTGTATGTATATGTGTGTGTATAAGTGTTTTGTTAATGTTTAGTGATTATGATACTGATGTATATGTAAACATGTCTGGATGTGTGTGCTGTGTGTAAAATGTGGTACATGTAGTATGTTCTTGTTCTGTAGATGTCCAATACTCTATATACAAATGTTTTATTTCCCAATCAAATTTCTGAATGTTATATTGATGAAAAAATGTTATGAAGTTGAAATATTTGAATTTAGATAAAATTAGCAGAGAAAAATGAATGAGAGCCCTCCTGTGTGAGGACACCATNAAAAAAAAAAAAAAAAAAAAAAAAGCAGAAACCATCCAGAGGAAATATCGTGGTCATGCCATAGCAACAGCCATAAAGACCCAAAAGACGCTTCGTAATATCCTAGTTCACGCTAAGGATAAAACACTTAAAGAAAACGTCACAGAATGGGTATAAAAAATTGAATGCAAAATCTGTGACGCATCATATATTGGAGACACTGGATGGCAATTTGGGGCCCGCCTTGGTGAACACAGGAAAGAGACAGAAATCCAAAAAGAAAGAAATTCCCCCGATCTGAAAGGAAGCAGTAGGAGTCCCAGATCAACAAATTGGTAATCACAGACCATGCCACACAGAAAAATCATGTGATTTACTGGGATAACACCAAAATATTGGACAGAGAGAGCATTCTGTTCAAGCGGCAGATAAAGGAAGCCATCTGGATACGCTGCAGTGGGCCAGTTCTAAATCGAGATGAGGGTGCTCATATATAAACTCTCACATCTATGACCAAGTATTTAACAAAGTGTAGTCAAATTGAGTCATTTTGGTACATATATAACAACTAATTGTACATACGCTTACAGTGTAGCCGAATCGACATCGATTTGCGTGGTCAACTCGAACACATTTTACACCTTTGTGTATATACCTTACTAGCCATCAAAGCATCGCATATAAACACTTATTTGTTGTGCTACATGAATCTTTTGAACAATCCATACTTACAAACTTGAAGAAAATGTTAAGAAAATATTTTTTAGCTCACCTGCCCGAAGGAAAGTGAGCTTATAATTATGCCATGGTGCAGCGTCCGTCTGTCCAGCGTCAACTTTTTACTTTAAACAACTTTTCAGTAACCAAAAGGCCTAGGATGATGATACTTTGCCAGTAGCATGCTGGAATCAAGGGCTACCAAGTTTGTTCAAATGAATGACCTTCATCAATTTTCAAGGCCACCGAGGTCAAATATGTTAAAATCTTTGAAAGACTTCTGAATAACCAAGAGGCCTAGCTAGGGTGATGATATTTGGCCAGTAACATGCTGGGATGAAGGGCTACCAAGTTTGTTAAAACAAATGACCTTCATCCATTTTTAAGGTCACAGGGGTCAAATATGTTGGCCAGGAGCATGCTGGGATGAAGGGCTACCAGGTTTGTTCAAACAAATGACCTTCACCCATGCATTTTTAAGGTCACAGGGGTCAAATATGTTTAAAACCTTTAAAACAACTTCTTCTCAATAACCAAGAGGCTTAGGATAATGATATTTGGCCAGTAACATGCTGGGATGAAGCACTACCAAGTTTGTTCAAACAAATGACCTTCGCCCATTTTCAAGGTCATAGGGGTCAAATATGTTTAAAACCTTTAAACAACTTATTCTCAATAACCAAGAGGCCTAGGATGATGGTATTTGGCTAGTAGCATGCTTAGTTAAAGGGCAACCAAGTTTGTTCTAGCGAGTGACCTTGACATATGTTTAAAACCTTTGAACGACTTCTTCTGAATTACCAAGAGGCCTAGGGTTATGATATTTTGCCAGTTACAGTAGATGCTGGGATAAAGGGCTACCAAGTTTGTTCAAATGAATGACCTTCGCTCATATTGAAGGTCACAGGGATCAAATATGTTTAAATCTTTAAATGACTTTTTCTGAATATTCAAAAGGTCCAGGGTAATGATATTTGGCCAGAAGCATGCTGGGATGGAAGGCTATAAACTCTGTTCAACTTAATGTCCTTGTTCGACTTTCAAGGTTCACAGGCATCATAGGTTTAAATCATTTAATAGATTCTAATTAATCGAACACAGACATTTTTGCCTGTAGCTGTATATTAGTCCACTTTTAAGATTACAAGTGTGAGATTAATACCAGGTGACCGATTCAGGCTCATTGGGCCTCTTGTTTTTTGAAGATTTAGTTTGAGAAATGTCTAGTGTAGCATGATAACTGTTTGTAACACATTTAATATATTAATAGAATACCATGATGTTGGCTCTACCCTAGCCTTGTTTTAACCTCTTGTACAATAGAAAGTATAGAGGGTTACACGATTGTAATACAGTGCCTCTGACTTTATTGTAATATGTTTCAGATCACATTATTTCCTGCTCAGTAGGAAGTATAGGGGGATACCTGATTGTGATCCAGTACCTCCTCATCTGTAAGCTTGTACTAGTAACACTCCTGTTTGCTATGTTTGCGTGAGTATTCCGGCACAAATCGATCTCATGGACACCCAATTCTGAACAAATCTCATCGACACTCAGTTCTGAACAAATTGTCTCTTATACTTGATATTAGAAATAGAGTGTTAAGCAATATAGGGATTAAGCAAGACTCAATTTACTGCTGGTTAGAGGAATTTTCACTTGAGAATTTCCATAAAATGTTCTCTCTAGAATTCCCCCCTTTCATCAGGGTAATTTTCCTCTTACCTCCTCCTTTCCTTTTTTCAGTGATTTTTCACATGGTTTTGAAATATTCTCAACCTTTTAAAGAGCAAACTATTGTGTTTCTCTTAATTGATTAAATTGATAATGAAACAATATACATCAATGTATTTGCGCTAAAAGATTTTTTATGACAAACTACCAGGCTTGCAATTTTTTTTCATATTCCACCTAATTTTGCATAGAGGGATTATACAGTCTGAAGCATGCTTAGAGACAAAATCAATTTTGTATAAACTGAGGTGTTTGGACCCCCTTCTTTGGGGCAGATGGGTTGGGCCCATTAGGGGAAATAGAGGAAAACATTAAAGATCCTTCTCCTTCTGTACCGATGAAGGGATTTTAACCAAACTTGTACTAGAGCATCTTTGGGCAAACAGAATTTAATATCTATAAACGGAGGATGTGCCTCTTGTTTTATTTCATGTTAATGCAATTAAGATGTTTTAAACAAAATACATATGATGGGTTCTTTGTTTTCATCTTGTAAACGATTTTGTTTCTTTGCCAGCCTTACAATCACAAAAGTGGATAAGGAGGCTGGTCAGATTTGGAAGTTTCAGCGGTATGCACTGATAGTGGACTTTGAGGAGCGACTGTGTCTGCCCCCTCCCCTCACCCTCATCAGTTACATCACCATGGTCCTTGTCTTCTTCTACAGTCAGCTCTTCGGCTGTCACAAAGGTTGCCTGTGTTGCTGTTGCTTCAAGAAACAGGCAAAGGTAAATGCTACCACTACAATAGATTTAGTTGCAAAGAAGGAGTTATTCCCATCATCAGTTCAAATCCTAGATCTTCTGGTTTTTGCTTTTGTTAATTTTTCTTTTAGAATGCTCATTTAACAAATTCAGTCTTTCTTTTGGACATTGTTTTGCCATGTTTCAAATCTGGATCCACATGTTGTACAATAATTCAGAGATCATATAATACCAAAAGGCAAATTACATTGTATACACCAATGATATAAAGGATCGTCTGGAGATGTGTATCAACTTTGTCCGTTAATATCCTTCAAATTTCTTATCCTTTAGTACTGTTTGTTGTTTTGATCAGGAAGCAGATCAAATGCTTGATGTTGGCTGGTATAACATTGCTTTTTTGAAGTAACCTGTTTCAAAATATTGCTTGATCTACGAAACAGAAATTTCTTATTTACAGTAAGTAACACCGTTGTTAGCTTCATGGACAGAGTTGTCCAGTGATTGAGGCACTGTCCAGTGATTGAGGCACTGTCCAGTGATTGAGCCACTGTCCCGTGATTGAGCCACTGTCCAGTGATCGAGCCACTGTCCAGTGATTGAGCCACTGTCCAGTGATTGAGGCACTGTTCAGTGATTGAGCCACTGTCCAGTGATTGAGAGGCACTGTCCAGTGATTGAGGCAGTGAAGGCACTGTCCAGTGATTGAGGCACTGTCCAGTGATTGAGCCACTGTCCAGTGATTGAGCCACTGGTCTTAATTCCATCCAAACTGTTTGATCCCTGAAACATGTTTAGAATTTTAAAAGATTAGTCCCTGATACATGTTTAGAATTTTAAGAGATTCTATACTGTATCTCATTTGCCTTTGCTACCAGTATATAGTCCAACAGAACTAATCCTGTTGTAGATCCTGTGTACATGTCTACGGTGGTATTCGTGTATCCCGCTTGAAACGGTTCAGGTGGCGCATAAATATTCCACGATAAACGAATGCACTTGGACTGAACTGTAAGCAGAGCTAAGATATGCACAGTTTAGGAGAATAAATAACATTATATCCAGAATAATATGTCCTTCTTTCACGTGTCCAGAAAATTATTTTAGTTTCGATCAGGCATGTCTGGACCCCTTAATCTACATGTACTGACGTGCAAAATATTCCTGATGTCGGCCTTGGTTCAGATCTGTGCCTGTCGTTTTCTTTCAGGTTCAATTGGTTGACTGGATTACATGTACGCAACCTAGATGTATACTCGATCCTGAAGGAAGAGTGGTACAGTCTTCACAGACAATTCTTGCATAAGTTGTAAATAGAGGCATGTAAAATCTCCTGAAAAAAAATAGTGGTACAGTCTCTGCAGATGAATTATTACATGTAATAGGTGGCAGCTTAAACGGATGTAGCAAAGTATAAAAATAAAATCATAGGATCAAACATAGGATGGAGCTTTTCATTGGAACTGAAATGTCTCCCTGTTATATATATATGCTGCCTTTGTATGATTTCAGAGGAAGAAAACTGAGAAGATGGTCCACAAAGTACAGAGGATTAAACAGTCCCAGGACTATAACTACTGGCAGAAGTGTGCCTCGGAGTACATCACCACCCAAGATAACGAGCAAGAGAGCCAAACCATCGTCAACAAACAAACGGAGATGTAAGTCTCACCGGTATAAAAGGAACAGAGTCATTGTTAGTCTCACATTTTACTTTGTGAGGTGATTCAATATGTCTCACATGCTCATCAGGCTAGGAGGAGAGTCAGCCATGCTCTATTGTATTCAAGGTAAAAATAGTTTTGGATGTGAATTAAGTATTATTAATGGAGTGCCTTTATCAAGACACATTTTCCTCAAACAATAGGTCGTATTTTGACTATTTTCCCACCATTCCAAATTTATAAAATGGTTTATCATTCTAACAGATAACGATCCATGGCAGCTTTGAGCTTACTCAAGTAAAACAACACCATTTGAGTGGTGTAAGTTGTCTTATTAACAAAACTAACCTGACAACTTTGGAAAATATGAAGTCAAGAGGGACAATGAAAATTTGGATTTTTTATGACAGATTTCTTCGGAAATATCAAAAAAGGAGCTTTCATTTTTCTACAAAAACTTGAAAAGATTTGATTTCTAGTTGAACCTTTTTTGAAAAATGATTATAATGTAAATGAAAATTCTCCCTAGCTATGAATTGGTAATTGTCATTTTTGTTGATGATTTCAGCATCAATTCTATACAAGAGGATATGAATTTCCAGAAGAAGAACATGCGCCTTCTGAACAACAGGATTGTGGAGCTAGAGAAAATTATGCTATCCAGTCGGATGTACCTGGAGAATATCTACCACAAACTGGACAAAACAGGTACATTATTTTCCTTCCAGATTCATAGAGTTGGCAAATCTTTATTTTTGATACTGCAATGAAAACGATAAAAATTGCTTAATTAATTCAGATAATATAAGTTTATCAGTGTTAATACAGAAATTTATCAATACTTGAATGTTTAATAAATTGTACATATAATGTGTGTCTCCCTGGCAATGACTTAAGAAACTGGAGTCTGTTCTTGATTCAAGCACACAATTCATGTATATGATAAAATATCAATACATTTAAAAAGTTGTTTTGAAAAGCATCCCAATTTGATAACGGATCCTTATATTCTTCGAATTTGATATTGCTGAACTAGCAACATGAAAAGATGTTCACTGTAAAATTTTCATTTCATAGGTCTAATTTTGACAATGAAAATATCTCATTAAGTTTACCCAAAGGTCTTCCATTGCTCAATGTAGATTCTTGATTTCTACTTTTATAATAGTACTTGAAGTTTGCCAGGTTGTAGATTAGTTACTTCTGAATATTCCTTAAAAAGCAGTCACTAAATTTTCATTTAAAATACTTAAAATGCCGTTAAAAATAGTTTATTTTAACATTCATGTTAACAACATGTTTGTATGTATGGCTAACCAATCAGTATGGTTATATGTTGTAAAGAATCGGGATTTTTCAAAAACATGGAATGATGGTCAATCATTTGGCTTGTTAAGTAAAATCATGGTAATTCTTTCTGTACAGATGTGTTCGGTGTGTCTAACACAAAAGGACAGATCATCCATATCACGGCCCGACAGTCACCCTACCCAGGCACGCGCATAGCACGCTTCCCTGTGTTTGATAAATATGTTCCATGGGAGGTATGTATGAGGCTATATTTACTATGAAATTGTAACAGGTAAGTCATTATAGATTTGTTGTCAAGTCGCCTGGTTCAGAGGACCGAGGTATGAGGTCGTTGTACATTGGCATCATTCTTTTTTGTCATCTATCTGACATCTATCATCATATTCTTCAAAAACTTCTTCTTAAGAACCACAAAACCTAGAGTCATAATATTTGCCCTTATAGCTTGCTGGATTAATGAAGGCCTATCAAATTAGTAAGAATGAATTACATTGATCAACGTTCAAACTTAAGATAACAGGTCTTAGAGAAATACATGTTCAGATCTTTGAAACTATTTCTTCTAAAAATTCATGAGAAGACTTTAGATAGCAGCTCTGGTCTTTAATTGACTGAGACATTTCTGGTTTAAATTTAAAGAAAGTATGTGTTTCTTTGTTTTAGCAAGCTTATGATGTGTATGACCCTAAGATCTACACCAAACCAAAGGACCAGTTCTGTGAGGACGAAATGGTGTTTGTGGACGAGGATCTGATTCAGTGAGTAAATTATCCTTAGCTATTTATCCAGATGCTTCAGAAATATTTCCAGCAACAATTTAATTACTTTAACCTGAAACAGTATCATGATTTTGAGTGCAATGCATAAGCATTCATTGTAACAATGAATTCTCATTTTCTGTTATTCCCTGTTCAGTGTTCAAGTTCTGTCCATACCAGATATCATTTTCGGACTTTGTTTGCATGAAATTTTCCCTTCCCTTCTATTAGCCAGCAAAATATATATGTTCCAATAATGTGTATAAAATGCAGGGGTTAGTTCTTTTTCCGGTTCATATATCAAAAACAACACTGAAGAAAATAGGAAATTGTATCATCATAATGACAAAATGGAGGTTAATTTACTATCGATGTTAGTACCGTAAAAACATCGATAGTAAATTAACCTCCATTTTTATTAGTTTTATAATATTATCATAATATTAGTTTTGCTTTTTTTTCTGCAAATTTTGTTTAAAAAAAATGTGTATATTTTTGATAAATTTGTTTGTACAATGTTCTTATTTGTCAGAACAAAAACCAGAAGCAAAAGCTTTCTGAAGCAGAATTACACAAACAAACATATTATAGTGTGAATACAAGTTATCTCAGTGTAATTGATATTGTGAACACATTTGGTACATGTTTTGTGAAGTTTATTGATCCAGCTGCCACAAGTTAAAGCTGGTTCCCTTACAGTCCAGCTACTGTAATATAAGACATTTTTCTGTGTTTTTTCTAATTCTGTTCATTTTACAGATTTAACCACGGTGAACAAATGTGGATTGATTATAATCACATTCAACTGTGTAGAATATATAACTGTGAAGGATTGCTTTCATGCACATAAATGTTCATGTATACATTTGTATGTGCACATGTGTAGCATATGTTTGCTTACTTGCTGTAGAATACTGGCCTCAGTTGAACCCAATAGTACATCTCCTTAACAATTTAACACTGTGTTGTCTCGACAGATTGAAGAAAGCACAGGAAGAGCGAGACAGGATGACAGAAGAAGAGAAGGAGTCCTTACCTCCCTTGGCTAAGTTCTCCCCTAAATGGAATTCAGTGGTGACTTACAGACAGGAATCTCACACACGAGCCATTGACAGGCGGTCTTGGATCTCCTTTAATAACCAGCCACTCCGATACAGTCTGGACCCAATGGAAACACCAATGTAAATGAAACTTGCAGTCTCAATATTAATGTCCAGTGCCCGTATCACTGGAACCCCCTGATCAACTCCCCACAACTTGCCCATGTTGGTTCACCCAGTGTCCCTAGCTCTACTTTCAATGTCTATAACTCTGGATCAGCCCCCAGTAGGTGCATACACTGCATTTCCAACTCAATCTCCATAGCATTGGTTTATTCATTGTCCCTAACTCTGGGTCCCCCCATTTTGTGTATTCGCTGTGTCTGTAACTGGACAATCTCCCATAGTAAGTTTGTCGGGTTTCCAAAGCACTGCTCTCCTTTGTTTTTAAGTCAAGGTCAGAATGCAGGTACATAATCATGTGTTTCAAAATGAATCTGTTGTACAGGACTATCCTAGAACAATATAGTAAAAACATACGTTAGACAACGTATTAGGAAATTGAGAGATTCGTCCAATTTGGAGATTGTTAGTCAGACATACCGTAAATTTGCGCGTATAGCTAGTGCACACTTTTTTAGGTAAATATCATCATGTCAAAAAGGGGGTGCGCACTATATACGCAGGAACAAGTTTTTGGTCCGCCATATTGGATTACCTCCCTTCAAATAGTTTTATTTCGAGTCGTCGGTCATATACTATCAGATTGAAGATTAAAATAACAACAAAGAATGAAATTCTTTGGCGACACAATTTTTATNGGGGGGGGGGGGGGGGGGGGGGGGGGGGGGGGGGACATATTTTTAATACAACTGACCTGGCAAGATGTAGTATAATATATCATTATCCATCCATAGTTTGTCTGTTTATATTTTATTGTCTGGACCATCACTTCTAATTAACAAATGGAAATATTTCAATGGCACTTCATTTACATAAATAAACTATCACATTTACAGTTTACAAGTGTGATCAATGTAGTCCTCTTACTAAACAAATATTTTAACGATAATTTTGTTTTGGTCACTAGTAACTGTGTTAAAATTCCATAGAGTTCAAGTTTAAAGGTTTGCGTAAGGATTAAGAAAAATTGATTGGCATACTAAAATATCATCAATGATATTTTCACTGTATAATTCAAAGATATTCTTGTTTACATAGCAATTCAATGGGAAGAACTGGTCTGAGAGGGCGTGGTCTATTATGGCGCTGGGGCCCAAACCATGTTATTAAGGCAGTTTGTACCAGGTGGCGCCACAAGTACAGCGATAACGAAGACGCACAGACTGGCTTCCTGTATGTGGAGGGTAAACGTGTTCTTGAATTTATTGCCATTAAAAAGCTTGGTGATGAAGTAACAATGGATTCCGGATCCACATATGGCCTTCCTGGGGTAAGGTTTACTTCACCATGTCTATACATGTATCTGTCACTGTCAGAGAATGATGATGTTTACCAATTCAATACTGTACAGGTATATAAAGACCTTTTTTATGAAGTTTGAGCATATATGTATTGATAACAGAGTTTTGCTGAATGTGTGTTTTGACTGTATTTGTGACAATGTTGCTGTCTATTTTTGACAGGGAGCCCTACACGGACACATCTCTCCGTACAGTATGCAGTGTCAGGCATTCATGAGGGATGTTCTCATGGAGGACCAGGACCCCAAAAATAACCTGGATCAGGCCGACATGATACAGGTATCAACCGCCTTCTACTTGTTTACACCATTCTTGAGGAGTAGTTGATTAAGATTAGTATCAAAGAAAACAAATCACCTATCTAAACTAGTGATTTAAGTGTGTAAGACTCGCTGTCAATTTTGTTCATACAATGTGAGGCAAAGATATCATTGAATGAGTTTGAGTTCATGAATCTATATTTTTGATATAAAATGTTCCCCTTTGAATGTTATTTTAGGGCTCACTCTTCCTTCGTCTGTTCCTCTAACCAGTAAAATCATCGTTCACAAATTGCCTAGTGGCTACATAAAAAATAGCTTGCTCAGGATATTTAATAGTTTTTCTATTGTTATATTATAAGATACTCAAATCTTTCTTATGCAGTCAATTATAACACCGTGAACATTGATTTTACTCGAAAAAATCTATTTAAACAACTGTACAAAATTGATAATTACACTTTAAAAAATCAAAGGTGTTTTACAATATCTGATGAAAGTTTATTTTTTCAGCCCTAATCTGTTGATAATAATTTACTTACAGTACTTTGCCCAGTTTTCGGCTAACGTGAGTACCCCTGTCCGGACACCGGTCACACAACTGCCCAGTCCCGTGTCCAGTGCCACCACTCAGATGTCCTCAATCCAGCCTTTCCTGACGCGGACCAATTCCAGGACCAGTCTTCGTACACATGGAGACGGGGACAGTTCAGGCTTTAGTGCATCCTTGCTCTATAAGGGCTATGTGGACGACCCTCGTAACACCGACAATGCTTGGGTGGAGGCTGAGGTGTGGAACTTCCATTACGATGCTGGAGACACATTCGATTCTACGATTCCGGAGGTGGGTACACTTATAAATGCAATGGAGTGGTTAGTGCCTGTTCACAGTGTTTTTGTTACCTAAATTTTAGAACAGCCTGTTCCTTAATGAATTGGCAAAATATAGCATTATTTGTATTGAAATCAGGAATATATTCCTCAGTTTTGGGTCATTTTGCGAAAAACCAGGCACTTTTTAGCTAGGGGAAACAGCCTTTATTTGGCAGTAAAACTGAGCAAACAAAATCACTGGTTCAGTTTCGCCTTTCTGTTAAAAAACCCGTCAATGTTGAGATGGTCAAGAAATTTTCATTTTCTTTGTTCATAGAGTAACAAATGAAGGCGAAATATAGTTTATACAATTGCAAGACAGTTTCATTATTTATTTTATAACAGGACAGTTCACCAACGTGGAAGGAAGTTTCACCGAATGTGAAGATTTTCGGAAACGAAGGTGCCATTGTACAAGAGGCTGCAAAAATTCATGATGCATATCATTGACACAGAAAGTGTCTAGAATGTAACTACCACTGATGCCTGCCTTGTATAGTACATAGCTCTGTCTCAAGAGATACTAGCCTAGAACTGAGTACTTAGCAAACATTCTGTAATTATCTGTAGCTGCTTACAGCTGGTTGTAATAATTAAACTTACTATTGTCAGCATTTGGGTTCTAGATTGTATTTTTCCCTTCACAATTCTATAGTCATAAGTTTTACATATTGATTCAAGTTGATGAAGAAAAAAAATCAAAAACCATTTACAATCTTTCTAAAAAGTTATTTACAAAGATATACACTTGAATGGTAATAAAAATGAAGACATAATTCAGTGACATTATTTCTACTCTGCATAATACCCCTTGACAATAAAAACCATAAGGGAAGGGTCGTTGTTATATCCGAGAAGTTTCTAAATATTTTTAGTTTGTCCTGATATATCACAAGAGAATATATGGTATTAATGGTTTTTCTCATGTCAGTATTTTATTTTTGAAGTATGTTGGTCTGAACAAGTGTTTTATAGGACTTAATCTCAAACCAAGTAGAGGAAGGGTGACAGTAATGATCAGTATTGCTAGTCCGAACTTCACTAACTCATTCACCCCTGAAATTTTAAAATGAACTTTTCTAACCTTTGAATTGGAAAAGTTCAAATGTGTCTTCAGGGGTGAATGAGTTACCGGTAATGGTGTTCATTGTAATCACAACTTTTACATAATAGTACATGTACAATGTAATATTTTATTTCCAATAATTGTCACTCAAAATATCTTTGCTAGAAGTTAGTTTTTGCCATAAAGTTCCTAAAACTGAGGTAACACTGGAGAAGTTTTAATTTATTGGATGAAAAGTAATTTTAATTGTCAAGTTTTAAGAAATAATGATCTTTCAATTGCATGGTGATATATTTGAGATATTTAATTGATATGGGAAGTTTTATCATTTAATAGTCTTTTTAAGTATTATGTAATTTTAAAAATAGATGTCGCATAAGTACATCGTAAATTTTAAGTAAGATAGCTAACTTATATGTCCTTGCATTTTCAAAGAAGCTTGAAATCTGCTTGCATAATGGATGTAATCAGCCCAAGTTCTAAAAGGATCATAATCACGATTTATTATTATAGATACATATTTGACAAGTACATCCCAGAAGGAAATATTGATTCCACATATTTGCTGTTGTGATTTGAATCTTGACTTTTATTTGAATATTCTTCAATTTTATTTTTAAGTTATATGGATAAAAGCCAAAAACTGTCCAATAAGTTAGAGAAAGGACAGCTGAAGTGACATCATTGCTATGTTTTAATGTAAATTTATAAAAATTTGTGCCCGATTTCACTACATGTAGTATAAAATGAAATGTTGTATTTTACTTTAAGTGTTATTGTGAGCCACAACTAAATCATTTGTTTTGTTGTTGCACTGTTATTTTTCTAATTATTAAATGTTATTCAGGATTTTTTTATCATTCTAAAGTTTCCTGTTTGATAATTGAAGTTTTACCTCCATGGCACCTGTATCAAGTATTTGATATTGTCTACGAAAAGAGCAATAAAATTGAATTTCATGTAAAGTCATGACTCCATCAGAATATAAATGTGTATTTCATGTCTTTTGATGTTTTTTATTATAATAATAATATAATAATAATTCAAGGTTCTTATATACCGCTTTATCACAACGTGGTTCACAAATTATTATTATCCGTGGTTATGGGGCCTTTGCAACCAGCCAATATCAATCTTTCTCAACTCCCTGGGGAGCATACAGCCATGCAGTGCTGCCATGTTGGCTCTCACAGCTAGCATTCTACAATTCTAGCACTGCCCAACCACGCACTCATTTACAGCTGGGTAGACTGGAACAAGCGGAGTAAAGTATCTTGCTCAAAGATACAACACAATGCCGTGCCATGACTTGAAACTGCATGATCCCGGCGTCCTACCACTAGACTACCGTCCCTCCATAGCATTGCATTACCCATGCTATGTGCATAAAAGGATGAGTGGGAATATTTTTTGTAATTTGTTACTGTAATCCAGATTATTTTAGAATGCCGAAGTGAGGTACATGTGTTATATACAAAATGTGTGTAACTTCTGTATACAGATTAGACTTTTTTAAGTTATTCATGATACATTTGCATGTGGCTTTAACTCCATTCTACAATGTACTAATTTTTGTATGCAGTTGTTCATAAAAGTATACATCAGCTGTTATTGTAACTGTTAAATTTTAATCTTTTTCACTAATTTGATATGATGAATCCTTTAAAATACTGCAATTATATGGGAGTGTTTTAAATAATCTCTGAAAAGTCTGAATTATGAAATAACTGGAAAACAGTATCGCAAAAATTGAAGTACTTTGAAAAACAAATGTGTTCAATATTCCCCCTCCCCCCAGTTTTGCAGAGTGTATCATTTATTGGAGGTATTCTTACATGAATAGTCTTTTAGAAAGGTTTCACCGTAGAAATCCTATTTTAAACAAAGTATATATATATATTTTTCTTTTAAACAATTGAATGATCATGATTATTATAAAGTGATATTTCCAGCTTTTGAAACAAGAAATCTGAATGACAGTTGTATACTTATCAGTAGTGTGTTATATGTTATGTAGCCTTTTATTGATTTTGATTAAGTTGTATATAAATTATAAAATGTGTTATAAAGTTGTTATTGGTGCTATAGATATTTTGATTGATAGGTATGACATACTTCTTCACTGAAGATGATGATATGTTGGATTAAAACTTTAGACATTTTTTTTTATGGTTTTTGTAATAATGACGATGAAGATAGTTCAATTGTTTACTTGATACTAATATACAGTTTTGTATTATTTGTATATACATGTACAGCAGAGGAAGAGATAACCTTCCACCTCGTGACAAGAGAAGTCTGGTTTATGGTGCAGAGTTTTAACAAATCGTATCCCTATGTAGTAGGACAAGGAATAGTGATAAAGATAGTGCCGTCGCTAGGGCTTGAACCCTCGATCCTTGGCTCTCCAGCCCAATGCTCTACTGATGAGCTAAAGGGAAATTCCCTACAGCTGACGCTTGTAAGGCAACCTAATTATTCCACATCTTTAACACCCCTATATTAGCCCGAGCTTCCTCTGGCACTGACACAAAACTGACATTTTGAAAGATAAATGTACCCATACTGGACATCTATTTGTCACAATGTTTAAGTCTGGTGTCAGGGCCAGAGGAAACTCGGGATAATCCCTAAATCTACTAGCACATGTATAGATCTAGTCAAATTAGTAAGGCAAAAACACAACAACCCTTTCTTGTGTTTCCCTTGCTTTTGTGTTACATTCATATTGTTTGTATGATGTTTCAATTTATTTTATTTTCTTATGCAAGTAAGAAAAACATACATGCAGGATATAATTTTTGTGAAATTTTATGTTTTTATACAATACAAACATATCACCATGCATGTACAATGTAATATATTTATATTATATTCTAGGTCACATGCATGGTGTTGCCTACATAATTGTGTTCAGTTTATAACAATGTATCTTTATACAACAATATATTTGCAATAGTAATTCATAATTCTTACTCTGAAATTAAAAATAGCAAAAACATAATGTTAATCACGTTATTGAAGACATACAAATGTTTTAATAACAGGTCTATTGATAATGCTGACCAATGAAATTACCGAAGTAAATTTTTCTTTCCATAAATATCTACTTTTATCAGTAACATTTTCACTAAGTGTGTTCTGATTTGGATGATAGTCTAGCCAGCTGTTACATCTGCTGAGGCTTACTAAGAAGCTCTAGGCCTGTGTGGCCTACTGTTGTCAACCTCCCATCCTCAATATCCAGGGGTTACGCTCACTGTCGCTCTCTTCACCCCTGGAATATGTCAAAGCGAAATTGAAGGCTTAGTGTGCGCCACCTTGTTGATGAGACAAGAAGACTAGTTCGATCCTTTGATATACATCAAAAGAATCTCCTGTTCACGTAACAGTTAAAATTCACAGGCTTTGAAGTTGGGCGTCTCTCCTTTGTAATCTTCAAAGGTCAGGTATCAGCCTAGCAATTGGTCATTTTTTTTTTTACCTGAGACCTATCAAACAGCTATGTTCGTGCCTTCGATTTTACTATGACATAAATACAGGGGTGTAGAGAGTGAAAGTGAGTGTAACCCCTGGATACCGAGGACGTCAACCTCCTTGACCTTCTTGTTCTCCGTTGAATTTGAATTGTGTAGAAATGCAAACATTAACTTGACCCAAACTGTTGTCACTTGTAGCGACAATGTTGCAGTTTGGCAGGGAAATCCTTAATACTTATTGACTACATAATCTTTAGTCTTAGAAATGTGCATGCCTTTTTTTTAAATTTATGCACAGATTTGCATTTTGCAGCTTGTGTGTTACTTAGTTTCTAACCTAGATTTCACTTTAACTCATTCTCCCCTGAAATTTCATAATGAACTATTCCAAACTTTGAATTGGAAGAGTTCAAATGTGTCTTCAGGGGTGAATGAATTAAATCCCCTAACCTTGATGATGTGTAAAATGTTGATCATGTAATGTACATTGTATTAATATTTTTTTAATCATGCATACAATGTTTTTTTATTCATGTCTCAAATAATAAGACGTATTTTGAATTGATGTCTCAACATGTATATTTTAATTTTATGTCTCAATAATGATAAGCTAATTTAAAAGTAATTATTTTACTTATTTTCCATATTCACTCATTTTTTGAAAACTGTTTTTTGTTTCAATGTAATATGATGATTATGAAATTTGTAATTCAGTTCACCGTTTTATGCTATTTTAAGAATCTTGAATCTTGAACCATGCTATTTAAACTAGTCACATGATGGAATTGGGTTTTCCTAAACGGTATGTGATAACTGTAATTTTTAATTATTAGGTAACAGGTTGTATTCCAGTGTTTACAGAGAAACGTTTGCATGCTTTCTACAAATAAGGAATTAGCCTGTCTTGGCATGCGCAGTCAGAAACTACCAACTTTTCTAAACATCACTTGTTTTGGCTATATATAGATGTTGAAAACATTTTGGAAAAATATATTGTGTACATGTGTATTTGATTTAGTTGACTGGAAAATGCCTTTTGATTTGATTTTAACACAGAAAATTGAATTATTTTGGTTGCTCAACATCTGGAAAAGTTCAAAGAAAGCAAGAAGTGGTAAATTTTAGCCGGAGTCTTAGAGATGTTCAAACAATCCAAGAAACTTAACATGCCTGACATTATTTTTAAAAGTTGTCTTAAATTCATACTGTTATTAATACATCCATGTACATGTATGGGACTGATGTCAATATTGGAGGAAAGATTGGACTTTGACTTTTTAGCATACATTCCGTAAGTTTTATATTTGTTACTGTATAGTGCTTTAAACTCGTGGGTCAATATTTCTCGGTTTCGTATTCCGTACATATTTGCGGGAGTTAAATTTCGCTGTGAACCCGAATCCTATGTGTCGTGCAAAGTATTTTGAGTGACATCATTTAAGAGTCAAATCTGGAAATACAAGTAAACCGTTTGGAAACACTGATCCCGAGCGTCGTCATCTGCCATTGACTTCACTTGAAAGAAAATCAAATGTGTATGTTCCTTTGTAGGAATAAGCTGTAATCCATTAATCACCTATAGCTACTGTGTACACATAAATATGTTGTGGCCACTTATATGTAAGTGTTGTTTTAACATGGACTGCCCATGCCAGTTGTATGGTTATAACAGCATTGGGTTATAAGTATTTTCAACATGTTGTGATAAGGTCCGTAAAAGTGGTTAACATTTTCGATAATTTCGCTGGTGTTTAGAATTCAAGGATATTAGTCAAAGCGTGAATATAGCACAATTAAACCCCCCGCGAAATATATCCACTATACAGTATACAGTATGTGTATAATTTTTGAATCAGGTACATTTACATCCATCAGATGTGTCCATATCTTTGAGCTTGAATCATAATTAATGTTTGCCCATAAAATATGAATCAGCTGGATAATGTGTGTCGAAAAAGCTTTGATCATAACTACAAAATAAGGGTCTATAAAGCTTTAATTATTACTCTATAAGTTTTGTCCTTAAACATAAGGTTATTGATCTTTGCTATGCTTGAAGTTTACCTGTGCTGTGGCTGAAACTTATATGTGTCATGATAAAAGTTTACCCATGTAACTGTGAAAGTTTATTTGTGCTTTGATTGAAGTGTATATTAGCTACAATTGTGAAAGTTTACCTGAGCTTTGATTGAAGTTTCCTCTTCTGTGGTAAAGTTTACCTGTGTTATTGTTAAAGTTTACCTGTGCTTTGATTGAAGTTTCCTCTTCTGTGGTAGCAGTTTACCTGTGTTATTGTGAACGACTACCTGTGCTTTGATTGAAGTTTCCTCTTCTGTGGTAGAAGTTTACCTGTGTTATTGTGAACGACTACCTGTGCTTTGATTGAAGTTTCCTCTTCTGTGGTAGAAGTTTACCTGTGTTATTGTGAACGACTACCTGTGCTTTGATTGAAGTTTCCTCTTCTGTGGTAGAAGTTTACCTGTGTTATTGTGAACGACTACCTGTGCTTTGATTGAAGTTTCCTCTTCTGTGGTAGAAGTTTACCTGTGTTATTGTGAACGACTACCTGTGCTTTGATTGAAGTTTCCTCTTCTGTGGTAGAAGTTTACCTGTGTTATTGTGAACGACTACCTGTGCTTTGATTGAAGTTTCCTCTTCTGTGGTAGAAGTTTACCTGTGTTATTGTGAACGACTACCTGTGCTTTGATTGAAGTTTCCTCTTCTGTGGTAGAAGTTTACCTGTGTTATTGTGAACGACTACCTGTGCTTTGATTGAAGTTTCCTCTTCTGTGGTAGAAGTTTACCTGTGTTATTGTGAACGACTACCTGTGCTTTGATTGAAGTTTCCTCTTCTGTAGTAGAAGTTTACCTGTGTTATTGTAAAAGTTTACCTGTGCTTTGATTGAAGTTTCCTCTTCTGTGGTAGAAGTTAACCTGTGTTATAGTAGAAGTTGATCTATGGTAAAGTTGAAGTTTCCTGTGTTATTGTGGAAGTAGTTGACCTATTTTACAGTACATGTACTTACATTGCTGTGGTTGAATTTTGTCTGAGCTATGGTAGAGATGTTTACCTATGTTTTGGTAGAGGTTTGTCTGTGCTATAGTGAAGTCTTATTGTAGATATTTACCATTGCTATGAGAAAGTTTGAATGTGGTCTGATGGAAGTTCACCAGAGCTACATTGTATAAGTGAAATCTTACCCGAGCCATATTATACATGTACGTGTATTGTTAACATGTAAGTTTGTCTGAGTAATGGTTATCAGAACATGCCTAATCCCATTGTTTATCAGCAATAATATTTTCAACCAGAGACGTATATACTACATGTACCGCCTATATGCGCGACTGCAACCCAAGTCTCGGGACGGATCTTCGAGAACAATAGGCTCATGCCTGCTTTGTGAGATCAGCGCGAGTTGCCAATCTCTGGCTTTATGTGTCTCTGATGAAACGAAGGAAACTGACTACAGTGAAGTTACCATGTCTACCTCAGTTTGAGTCTAATTACACATTCCCTTACCTAGGTTTTGTGTGCGAAATGTTATAATAATAATAATACATGTAATAATAATAATATACAACATTTGTATAGCCCCCTATATAATTTGTAAAATGACTCTAACGCACTTTACAACATATGGATAATAGTAATAGTTATAATTGTGAAACAAAAACAAAGGCTTACAATCACTTTAATACATTTAAGCAAGTAATGTGCACATAATTAAACAAATAAATGGTGGTTTTTACATGACGTCTTTGCAGAGACCCTAAAATGCAGGCGTGAAGAGGTGAGTTTTGATGTCTCTCTGGAATTTGGCAAGGGTATTTGACTTTCTAATTGCAGATGGTAAGCTATTCCACAACGTGGCCGAAACCCTCCCAAAGCACTGGTTTCCATAGGTCACAGTACGAGATTTTGGGACACACACAATGATTCTGACACCGACCGCAGTGATTGTGACGGGTGTTACAGGGTAACAATCTCCTGTAGGTACTGAGGAGCTGTTCCATTCAGTACCTTGTATGTGTATACCGAAATGTTGTACTGCGACCTGTATCGTAAAGGTAACCAGTGCAATGAATATAGCACAGGTGTGATGTGCTCTCTCTTTCGAGTACAAGAAACCACCCGTGCTGCACTGTTCTGGACCCTCTGCAGACGACTAGTTAGTTTGTCGGATATACCACAGAGCAGAGCGTTACCGTAATCCAACCGAGAGGTAACAAGTGAATGCACCAAAATCTTGCATGCATCTTCAGTTATAAACTGCCGAATACAGCCGATGTTCCTGATCTGGTAGTAAGATTATTTGGCAATAGCGTTCACTTGTTTCTCCATGTTCAGGGAACAATCAAAGTATACCCCTAAGTTTTTAGCAGCTGGGACTGTCTCAATAGTTCTGGCACCTACCTTGAGCTTGAGAACCATTGTTTGCTGACACTTTGGGGAAAAGATGATTAGTTCGGTCTTTACCTGATTAAGCTTTAGCATTTTGGCGTTCATCCAGGTACTGATTTCTGTAAGAAAAGCTTCCAGATTTTCTGAAACTGTATCCCAACTGTCCTGTGGTTTGATGACCTTGTAAATTTGTGTGTCATCAGCATAGCAATGATAGCGAAGAGTATGGCGACGACAACCTCTCCAATTGGTTTTGAGTACAGGCATTATTTGTGTGGTCCTACACCGACCCTTGATGAACCTAGTACTTTGTCATGTGAGGTGGTAGATCCGATGGCAACACACTGTCGTCTTTCACTCAGGTAAGACTGTATCCAGCAAAGTGCGGTGTCAGTCACTCCATAAGAGTATTCCAGACGTTTATAAAGTATGCCATGGTCGATGACGTCAAATGCAGCTGACAAGTCCAGCATGGCAAGCACCGCTCTGCACTTGTTATCTAATACGGAAGCTATGTAATTATAAACACATAGGAGGGCTGTCTCAGTAGAGTGTCCCATGCGGTAGGCCGATTGCATATTGTCATGGGGACTGTTTGCACAGAGATGAACCTCTAAACGCTGGGACACAACCTTCTCCAAGATCTTAGACAGAAAAGGCAAGATTTGAAACTGGGCTGTAGTTCTTCAACTTCCCCTTGTCCATTCCAGGCTTCTTTAACAATGGTCTAACATGTGCCTTCTTGAAACACATTGGAACCTTTGACTCGGCCAATGGTTTGTTCATGATTGAGGTAATCAAAGGAAGCAGTGCTTCAAGACATTGCTTTAATAGGTCTGTAGGCAGTGGATCAAGCTCACAGGACTTCTATTGCGAGGTCATGATGATATTGCGCAACTCGTCCTGGGTTGTTGGTGAGAGCATTGCCAATGGTTCCCCATCAAATTCAATGTCAGCAGTCATGACCGAGATATCATTGTCAGCAGAAGAGTTCACTTCGGCAATGTTTTTCTTGATTGAGCTGATTTTATTCAGAAAGTAATCACTGAACTTGTTTGATAAGTCTTTTTCAGAATTACAGCTTGGTAGGATAATTTCACCTGAAAAGTTATCAACTCAACCTTAGTGTTGTATCACGTATGTCCATTCTTAAGGTCGCATAATTATGTTTTGTGTGGTGTTTTGGGAAAATATGACATTACATATTCACAAATCAAAGAAGCACACAAATAATTATTCAGAACATACAGAATGAAACATGAACTAAACATGGCTAAACTTAAAAAAGAAAACTCCTCAAAATCAGCCCAAACCAAAATATAAGTATCAGTAACCAAATATATTAGCATATTAATGTTTTTTCCCATTTTAATTTTATTATGTTACTTGTTGATTAGTGTCCATCAGTATAAGTTGATTACTGTTGCCCTGACTGTTTAAATGTCTGTTGTGATGATTCTAAGATCCCTTTTTTAACTAGTGCATCTAAGACCCTTATTATCATGTGTCCTGACTGCTTAGCTGTTTTGATGATTCTAAGATCCCTTTTATAACTAGTGCATCTAAGACCCCTATTATCATGGGTCCTGACTGCTTAGCTGTTGTGATGCTTCTAAGATCCCTTTTATAACTACTTCTTGTAGTGCATCTAATACCCTATTATCATTTGTCCTGACTGCTTAGCTGTTTTGATGATTCTAAGATCCCTTTTATAACTAGCGCATCTAAGACCCCTATTATCATGGGTCCTGACTGCTTAGCTGTTGTGATGCTTCTAAGATCCCTTTTATAACTACTTCTTGTAGTGCATCTAATACCCTATTATCATGTGTCCTGACTGCTTAGCTGTTGTGATGCTTCTAAGATCCCTTTTATAACTACTTCTTGTAGTGCATCTAAGACCCGTATTATCTTATGTCCTGTGCTTACCTGTTGTTGAGGAGCTTCTAAGACCCCCATTATATAGCAGGTGATTTTAAGGACCCTCCAATATAGGTTCGTCTTAACAGCTTAGCTTCTATGGTGCTTCTAAGCTGCCTAGCTGCTGTGATGCTTCCAAGACCCCCATTATGAATTGCGACTGGTGCTACCAAGATTCCCATTATAACAGGTGCTTCTAAGAAATTTGTGTTAACTGTTTTGGTGCTGGTCAAATCCATAATTATATCTGATGTTTCTATGACACCCCTATGACTCTGTCCAGACTGCTTAGCTGTTGTTGTACATATCTAATGTTGAACCCCATTATATCTGATGCTTCTAAGACCCCTATAGCTATGTCCAGACTGCTTAGCTGTTGTAGTATGTCAAACGTTTAGCCCTATTATAACTGGTGCTCCAAGACCCCTAATTATAGCTTTGTCATGGTTGCTAAGCTATTGTGGTGCTTCTAAGACCCCCTTCATAACTGTGTATTGAAGACATCCATTATAACCTCATACAAGTATGTTTTATATGTTGCTTCCCAAGACTCTCATTGTCTCACACTATTATAACTATCTCGTAAGTTAGACACATATAACCACTGGCGTAGCATAAATGTATGCTTGTATGCTTAAGCATACACTAAAATGTTTTAAGAATATTTTTTTCAATCATATATTTTTTTATTTATTTTTAGGTCACCTGAGCTTTAGCTCAAGTGACCTATTGCTATCCGTTTTCGTCCGTCGTCGTCCGTCGTCCGTCGTCCGTTAACATTTTACATTTCAAACTTAAAGTCAAGTTCTGCTGGGCCGATTGAACTGAAAGTTGGTAGGAATGATCGCCTCATGGTCCTGACAAAGTGTTGTTATTTTTCGGGTCGATCAGAAATCCAATATGGCCGCCACGGCCGCCATTTTGAAAACCTATTTCAAACTTAAAGTCAAGTTCTGCTGGACCGATTGAACTGAAAGTTGGTAGGAATGATCGCCTCATGGTCCTGACAAAGTGTTGTTATTTTTCGGGTCGATCAGAAATCCAATATGGCCGCCACGGCCGCCATTTTGAAAACCTATTTCAAACTTAAAGTCAAGTTCTGCTGGACCGATTGAACTGAAAGTTGGTAGGAATGATCGCCTCATGGTCCTGACAAAGTGTTGTTATTTTT
>NW_018407364.1:2240886-2269076 GCF_002113885.1 Mizuhopecten yessoensis
AGTGTTGTTATTTTTCGGGTCAATCAGAAATACAATTTGGCTGCCATGGCCGCTATTTTGCTACTAAATTCTAATAGGCCGATCTCACTTAAAATTGGTCTAGGAATGATCAGCTCATGGTCCTGACAAAGTTAAGTTAACATTATACTATTTTTTACTCAAATTGGTACATATTTCAACAAAAAAAAATAATACTGTAGACTCAAGTGACCGTTAAGGCCCATGGGCCTCTTGTTATGATTAATATGGACCGTCCGTATCAATCATAAAAATGTAAAAAAATAAAAAAATCTTCTTTAACATTTTAGTCCGACGGAACATGTTATATCGTGCTATGGTGTTGTTCTCAGATAATCGTTTATGGGCCTTTAAGTCTTATAATTAGCAAGTAAAAGTTTTACTTGTTAATACACAGGAGATTGCGTATATGGCCTATAGTAGAAGTTTGTTTCAAGCGATGTAAGCATTCACTCCGAAAAAATGATTTGCTACGGCACTGATAACAAACGGGTTTGATTTGTTTTTAGTTTTGTATTTTCTACATTCATCAATGGATATCAGCTCTCGATCTTGCTGTACTTCATGTATTTACGCTAACTTTTGGTCTTTATGTTGTCCTTGAAATGGTACCCAACAGAGGCAAGAAAGTTAGTGTTACTGTAACAGTTGTGGATGGTCGTTAAAAGACCTGCAATTGTGGGACTTTGGGATCATCTTAATTTACAGTCATCAATGTTTTCCAAGTTGCAGCCATATGTGTATATCATCAATTAAGAAAGAAGACACATTTTGAAGTTTTCTAACTTGTGTCTAATCACATTTGTATTTTTGCAAATAAAATATGTTGAAATCAAAGGGGGACAAAAAATATCATGATTGAAAAAGATTTAAAGAAATGCATTTAATTTGAGTACTTTTTGTTTGACTTTGAATGGATTGATTGTACCAGATTTGGTACGAGTACTGTAATTATACATTGTGTAATGGAAGTTGATGATCAAATACATTGCTATACAGCATTGAAGCTTTAATGGTTTTTACAGATCATGAATCACTTTGACGAACAAATTAAACTTTCAACTTTACACCTATCCTCAGCCTCAATAAATGAGTTTAAAAGTTTAACCCTGACCAGATCTTATTGATAATTTCTTTTGGCTTGTTAAGATTGGTTTGTTTGATATTACATTATATGACCATTGCATTTTATTTAGAGAATAAGGTACCGGTGTCCAATAACTTATGGTAGATCTTTGTGCTTACCAGTATCCAGAAGGGATGCGTGTATCAATATTCGGTATATAAGCATGACTGCTTCCAGCGTTATAACACAATGGCTTACACAAGATATTGTCACAAAGTGGCTATTTTCCGTGTCTGTGTTATATATATGTTGGCATAATGTAAAATTGTTCTTGTCTTTAATAAAAATTATGATTTAAGTTTTAGATATGTGTTAGTTTTGGTTTACTTGTTTATGGTAGATACATGTTTTCCAAGGCTGTGTATAGGACAGGTTTACATTGTAAGCTACGTCCTTAAATGAACAAAAAATATCAAACCAAACCAAACATTGTAAGCTACCTTGTATATTCCGTCTTTGCGTATTGCAGAGTTATCTTCTCTTGGGAGCAGGTATTGATTGTTACGTCATTGGTTTGTGCGAGAAAATTACGTCGTTTTCTCAAAAATTGATGACGTTATTCTCACAAACAAGTGACGTAACAATCAATACCTGCTCCCAAGAGAAGATAACTCTGCAATACGCAAAGACGGAATAGACCAGCTTTGAAGATGCACATTCATAAGCAAAGATAAATCTATTACAAATGTTCTTACACACATCACTACTTTTTCTGAAAACCCAACTTTGGCTTCAGTTGCAGTTGCGTTCTGTTATTGTCCCTATACTTACTTAAATAACGACTGCCATGCTGAGTTTGTCGTAATTGTTGTAAAACAGATAAATTATTAAACACTATGGCAGATAAATAAGTAAACTCATTTATATCCTTATGACCTGCGCATGCGATAGTTGTTAGTTTCACGCATTATATGATCGTCGAAATTTCTCGAAATTGTTACTTCCTGGCACTACTCTTCGCGACAAAAGAAAACAAAGTGCTTTAATGAATTGTTGTTTCAAAGATCAGAAGGTTTTATATAATTACAGTCTATATGTACATGTGACATACGACGGACCTTAGGTTAGCAGTGCCATTGTCCATGTATCGTTCAAATAAATTAACATACGATAACTATTGATATTTATCACTTGCGTATGAACATATTTAATGTCCATATTAGCACTTCCGCGATGATTTGTTGACGTTTTAATACAACACTCCGAAACGGTACTACATAGCTATATACTGTAGTACAACGCTCATGATCAAGAATGATCAAAAAGTCAGCAAAAAAAAATCATGTCTGCCATATGACTTTCATGTTTTACATGTATTTAAGCATTGAACTGTTTTTGTATGATATTTATGATCTATTTGAATGACACAGCTTTGCAAGCAAACAACATAATGGGGTACGTGCATGTTTATATGTAGGGTACGTGCATGTTTATATGTGGGGTACGTGCATGTTTATATGTGGGGGTACGTGCATGTTTATATGTTGGGTACGTGCATGTTTATATGTAGGGGTTCGTGCATGTTTATATGTGAACTGTTTTTGTATGATATTTATGGGGGTACGTACATGTTTATATGTGGGGTACGTGCATGTTTATATGTGGGGGTACGTACATGTTTATATGTGGGGTACGTGCATGCGAGCGTTATGTACCAAGTACATATATTTGTCGACAAGTCTAATATTATTTCTATTTACAAGTATGTTCGAAAGAAAGTGATTAAATTGAATTTAGATATGGTGGCAAATTTTCAAAATCTGTATACTTTATTATTATGTTTGTTAAACATGAATAAAGCCTCGTCACCGGCCTTTCTTGTAAAAGTAGATCAAATGCAAACTGGGTTTTCTTTTCATACTCGCGCCTCGAGCTCTTTTATCTTTTTTTTTCTGTCCCTGTTATCTGCGTCTTTTCCCAAAACTATTCTCAGTTTTCGACATAGATGACACTGATGCACTTCAGTAAGTACATCTCAAATACACTCAGTTGTTTCTGATCGCTGTTCCCAAACACCACAGACATTTCATCATGTTTGGTATCCAACATGCTAAGATGTTGCGTTGATGTATGGAGATGTGCAATTGGAAACTCTATGAGTTGTAGATTTTTTCTTTTGATAAATTTTATAACTACGTTTGCAAAACTAAGAAACTGGTTAATGACTTCGTGTTTACCGATTTTGCTATTTTTCCAAAGCGTTGTAATCCAGAAAACTGTGCTGATTCTGCTATTGTCACTTTTACGAGTAGGCGATGTACACCCGAATCCGGGTCCTGTGCCCAGCAGCACGCTATCGACTGATCATGAAGATCGGGTATTAATTAACCCTTCTCCGTCTATCTTTGGTCTTAATATATAAGGAGTGTAGGAAATATAATACATTTTACTGAAGATGTGGACATATTGTGATTAATGGACCCTCATTTAGATGAAATATTGATTGATAACTAAAGTACTAAATTCAGAAAAGCTAGAAACGCGTTTGGTGGTTGTAAGTAGATGTATAAAGGGGGTCTTAAAAGCCCATCCCGACCCATCCCGGGACCCATCCCAGAGACCCATCCCGAGACCCATCCCATATAGAAATCTTGAGCCACATCTCGATCCATCCCAGAGGATATAAAAAGCCCATCCCGACCCATCCCGGATAAGATTAAAAACAAAACCTTGTAAAATATATTTTAAATGTAATAAAAGACATGGAGGTCACATTACATGTTCTATAAAAGTCGCTGGTTTACCTAAGGTTTCACTTGTGTTTGAAACTCCCAGCTGTGGTTATTTCAGTTAATCTGACAATACTTGCTGAGACTATCACACGTTTTACATTCATCGAACAAACGTGTCCAGAACAAGTGCCTAAAGCAAGGATTCATTTCTGGTTAAGCCGATAAATCTCAAACTGTTGCCGTGGGGATAAAATTATAACAACAGACATATAAGAACTGAAAACAGCTCCGGTTTTATTGATAGATTCGAATATTTTAATTCACTTATCTAATTTCAGTATTACTATCAAGTTAAAGGAACGATTTTTACCATTTCATAATTCAAAATACCAATCCAGACACAATATTGAGCAGAAGAGTACAGTATTTGGATACCTTTGTTTACAATTAATATCGTATTATAGCATTTCACTTCAAAACTCTTTACGTTGATTTGAAGTACAGTGGATAATATCTCAAACTGTTACCGTAAGAATAAAATGGTAACTATTGAGTTTCTTTGTGTCCAAAACAAGTGCCTAAAGCAAGGATTCATTTCTGGTTAAGCCGATAAATACTCTTTTTATCCACTTGAATTATAATGGATAAATCTCAAACTGTTGCCGTGGGGATAAAACAGAAGTAGGGGTAAAGTGATGGGACAACTGCCCCTACCCCACCCGGCCCCACCGGCCCAACCGACCCCACCCCAAAACCGCGGGAAAACACCGCCATCCCAAAACCGCGGGAAAACATTTTCCGCCATCCCACCCCAAAACCCAAACCACCCCACCTCAAAGCCAAAAACGTACGACAACGTTTCAGGTGGCGATTTAAATGTCCGGGTAAGAGGATTATTAAATGTCCAGTTTATTTCCACCCAGAGACCAGAAGATTATTAAATGCCGCTAGTCACAATCCCAACTCCAAGGTCGTATGTATATTCAATAGCTCATGAATCATTCTCCCATAGCTTTCCATAAGAAACAATCATTTCAAATTAACCACATACAAAAACAACATCATACACACAAACCTATTAGTAAGAAACAATCATTTCAAATTAGCCACATACAAAAACAACAACATACACACAAACCTATTCGTAAGTAACAATCATTTCAAATTAGCCACATATAAAAACAACATCATACACACAACCCTATTCGTAAGAAACAATCAGTTCAAATTAACCACATACAAAAACCACATCATACACACAAACCACGCCGTAAGAACCACTCATTTCAAATTAACCACATATTAAAACAACATCATACACACAAACCTATCCGTAAGAAACAATCATTTCGAATTAACCACACACAAAAACCACATCATACACACAAACCACGCCGTAAGAACCACTCATTTCAAATTAACCACATATTAAAACAACATCATACACACAACCCTATCCGTAAGAAACACTCGGTTCAAATTAACCACATACAAAATCACCATCATACACACAAACCTATTCGTAAGTAACAATCATTTCAAATTAGCCACATACAAAAACAACAACATACACACAAACCTATTCGTAAGTAACAATCATTTCAAATTAGCCACATATAAAAACAACATCATACACACAATCCTATCCGGAAGAAACAATCATTTCAAATTAACCACATATTAAAACAACATCATACACACAAACCTATCCGTAAGAAACACTCATTTCAAATTACCAGTTTATTTCCACCCAGAGACCAGAAGATTATTAAATGCCGCTAGTCACAAGCCCAACTCCAAGGTCGTATGTTTATTCAATAGCTCATGAATCATTCTCCCATAGCTTCCCACAAGAAACAATCATTTCAAATTAACCACACACAAAAACCACATCATACACACAAACCACGCCGTAAGAACCACTCATTTCAAATTAACCACATACATAAACAACATCATACACACAAACTTATCCGTAAGAAACACTCATTTCAAATTAACCACATATTAAAACAACATCATACACACAACCCTATCCGTAAGAAACACTCATTTCAAATTAACCACACACAAAAACCACATCATACACACAAACCACGCCGTAAGAACCACTCATTTCAAATTAACCACATATTAAAACAACATCATACACACAAACCTATTCGTCAGAAACAATCATTTCAAATTAACCACACACAAAAACCACATCATACACACAAACCACGCCGTAAGAACCACTCATTTCAAATTAACCACACACAAAAACAACATCATACACAAAAAGCTATCCGTAAGAAACACTCTGTTCAAATTACCCACATACAAAAACAACAACATACACACAAACCTATTCGTCAGAAACAATCATTTCAAATTAACCACATATTAAAACAACATCATACACACAATCCTATCCGTAAGAAACGCTCATTTCAAACTAACCACATACAAAAACAACATCATACACACAAACTTATCCGTAAGAAACACTCGGTTCAAATTAACCACATACAAAAACAACATCATTCTCCCCAAACTTATCCGTAAGAAACACTCATTTCAAATTAACCACACACAAAAACAACATCATACACACAAACCTATTCGTAAGAAACAATCAGTTCAAATTAACCACATACAAATACACACAATCTCCCTGTATAAACCCACTCCCGCCAGATATAAAAATATCCAACCCAAAAACCGCGGGAAGTTGGATGAGATCAATACCCAAAACGTACGGGTTTCGATTTAATTTTTCGTGTCAGAGGATTATAACTGAAAGATTCACAGAGCGAAACTGTACGTGTTGTACCAGCTATTTATTTTATCACACTATACATAAAAACCTGATTACAGAGACACCACTTAATAAACTTGAAACATTTCACTAAAACACGAGACCGAAAACCATCGACAATTTTTACCTAAGACCAAAAATCATTAAACCTTAACACAAACACACCGACCATCAAATACAATAATAATTATCAATCGTACCATTCAATCAAAACCCAAAACGTACAACAATGCTTCAGGTGACGATTTCAATGTCCGGGTAAGAGGATTATTAAATGTCCAGTTTATTTCTCTGGAATCCTTGAGGTTGCCGGGTGCTTTCAATACCGTTTTGAAAACCGCACCAATTAAGAAAGCGCGCTAAACATTTCCCAAAACTATTTGGAGACCCTAGTCAGAGATAAGAGGTTTATTAAATGTCGCTAGCCATGGTCCCAACTCCAATATATTTTATCAACAATATACAACATAAAATCCCAAACACAAACACCACTAAATAAACTTGAAACATTTCATTAAAACACGAGACCGAAAACCATCGCCAATTTTTACTTAAGACCAAAAAACAAAACACCTAACACAAGCACACCGACCATCAAATACAATAAAAATTATCAATCATACCATTCGATCAAAACCCAAAACTTACGACAGCGTTTCAGGTGGCGATTTAAATATCCGGGTAAGTGGATTATTAAATGTCCAGTTTATTTCTACCCAGAGATTAGAGGATTATTAAATGTCCAGTTTATTTCCAACGTTCGAATTCACCCGTCTTAAATCAGAACAATTATAACTCTTTGCTCATATCGAGACATGGATTAATTTGAAAATTACAGACAGGAGAACATCGATTAATGATGGAGAGTGTGCACAAATCCGTTTTAAGAAAGAACCGAGTGTTACTGGTAGAACATCTACCGACATTAGATGTTACAGATCATTTATTAAAATCCAATATTCTATCCAAGTACATGGTGGAATATATCATCGTAGAAAACAACCGATTCGACAGGGCAAGAAAATTATTAGACATTTTACCGCGTAGGGGAGTCAAAAGCAGTTAAAGAATTTTGTAACAGTTTAGTACTATTGAAAAAGGTCTATATAGTGTCAGCTTTATATGACTATGAAAACTAGTAATAGTAATTGATTCAGTCTTCGGCCACTGGGCCACGCGTATGATTTATAGATAGGATTCGTTCATAGTGTAAATGTACGAACATTTTATTTTTAGAAGCTGACGAAACATCCAAAGATGTGTTCGTTCATAATGCGCATGACGATGGTTACGTTCTCTATAGACATTATGATACACAGTCTTAAACTTATTAAACGTATTGAAAGTTGATAGTCGAACAAGAAGTTTGTTTATTTCATTCAAAGTAATATAGATGTCATGGTGGACGATGAAAAAGGACCACGTATATAGAGCACATGTTTAAATTCGTAAGTCCCCGTAGGCATGTCCACTTTGTAGTATGTAGATAGGATTCGTTCATAGTGAGCATGACGATGGTTACAGTCTCCATAGATATTATGATACACAGCAACGTTCTTAAACTCAAGTATACAAACTTATTAAAAGTTGATGGTCGAGCAAGAAGTTTTTTCATTTCATTCAAAGTAATATAGATGTCATGGTGGACGATAAAAATGGGCCACGCGTATGACTTATAGATAGGATTCGTTCATAGTGTACATTTTATATTTAGATGGTGACAAAAGATTCAAAGATAATATTCGTTCATAATGCGCATTCCGACTGTTACAGTCTCCATATACATTACAGTGGCGGATCCAGAGGGTTTTTATGGGCTTCAGGAAACCCCGCCCCCCACCCTGANCCACCCCCCCAGATAGGTCTCTGGATCCGCCACTGCATTATGATACACAGCAACGTTCTGAAACTTTAGTCTACGAATTTATTAAAAGTTGATGGTCGAGCAAGAAGTTTTTTCATTTCATTCAAAGTAATATAGACGTCATGATGGACGATGATAAAGAACCACGAGTATGATATATAGATAAGATTAGTTCATAGTGTGCATGTAAGAAACATTTTATGTTTAGATGGTGACGAAAGACCCAAAGATATTATTCGTTCATAATGCGCATGACGGTTGTTACAGTGACTTTATTAAAAGTTGATGGTCGAGCAAAACATTTTCTCATTTCATTCAAAGTAATATAGACGTCATGGTGGTCGACGATAAAGAACCACGTGTATAGAGCACATGCTAACAGTCGTAAGTCCCTGACGCGTATGATTTATAGATAGGATTCGTTCATAGTGTAAATGTACGAACATTTTATATTTAGATGCTGACGAAACATCCAAAGATGTGTTCGTTCATAATGCGCATGACGATGGTTACGTTCTCTATAGACATTATGATACACAGTCTTAAACTTATTAAACGTATTGAAAGTTGATAGTCGAACAAGAAGTTTGTTTATTTCATTCAAAGTAATATAGATGTCATGGTGGACGATGAAAAAGGACCACGTATATAGAGCACATGTTTAAATTCGTAAGTCCCCGGAGGCATGTCCACTTTGTAGTATGTAGATAGGATTCGTTCATAGTGCGCATGACGATGGTTACAGTCTCCATTGACATTATGATACACAGCAACGTTGTCGTAAAAGCATGGCGGCCGTATGTTTGCGGTACAAAGTCTACAAACTTATTAAAAGTTGATAATCGAGCAAGAAGTTTGTTCATTTTATTCAAAGTGATAAAGATGTCATGGTGGACGAGGATTAAGTGTTTGCAATGTTTGTAGTCCCCGAAGGCAATTCTGTGTTATGATACAGTCTTAAACTTTTTAACTTATTAAATGATTATAGTCGAGCAAAACAAATTAGGTAGACGTCTTATTCATTACATTAAAAGTAATAAAGAAAGTTCATACAGGCAATTATAAAGATCTATACTTAATAATTAACATATTTTAACATAATCAAATGACCAAACAAACTTACTATTAACCATGTTCTTCACAAAATGTTTTTAACGAATCAAATTTTTTATTGTAAGTTTAGTTGAAGCAAATATTATTCCATTTTATATGAATGAAAAGATTAAGCTAACATACGTATTAACACCTCTTCTAACCTAGGATATTCAAGCCGGTACCAGTTCGTAAGTTAGGCAATCTTACAAGTTACGTTACACTAGTCACGAATGCCATCGATAATGTTATTCATCCAAAAAAGCAGTATTGAGTGTGTTTTTCTTTCCAGAATATACAAAGATGACATATGCATATATATACATTAACAAGTTACAAGAAACAATTAACTTGATTTTTCAACGATTCAGATACAAGAGCTCTGTTTATAACATATTTAGAGTTCATATAGATAATTATAAAGATCTATTACTAACGATTAACATATTTGATCATACAAATGTACCATTAATCATGTTTCTCAAAAATGTCTTACGAATTTGTTTTTAAGTGCCATTTCAGGTCAATATCGATCCATATTTTACGAATGCAAAGATTAAGCTAGCATACGTATTGTCACCTTGATTAAAACCTGACACACTCAGATCCGGTAAACATTTATTGTGCAGTTTTTGACATCATGAGACGACGGGAAAATATTCTACAACAGCTTATATATATACCTGTTCCATATTTCCAAAGAAATGTTAGCCATTTGTTCATTTGTTCTTAGTACTTTTTCATATTTGTTCTTTATTTTAATAAACATAAACAACACAATATAAGCAAATAGGCACATTTTACATCGTTTTTACAAACACACACATACCTATAACATACATATAGTTAAATGATATATAGCACAATACTTGCATAACATTGAACATGTTCTACAACATTTTAATTATATATCTGTTTCATATCTACAAAGGAAAATGAAAGTTTATGTTATACACTTTTTGTTCTATTTTATTCCTTTATTTTTATGTTAAAGACATACACAACTTAATAAAAACATTTAAACACACAAATGAACACGTAACTACATACGCAAAACTATCTAAGTAATATATATCACAAAACGTTGATATCATTTGAATTAGCTAATAATTTTGAATAGAGATGAATACATTCTACAATAAAAGAAATTATATACTTGTTCCATATTTTCTAAGAAATGTTACACACTTATTTATCTTATTTTTTAATTTCTGTCTTTTCTATTTTCACAGACAGAAACAAATATCAACATAGAAACATAGTTACAAATGTAAACCCTTACATACACCTATAGTAATATATATTACAAGACTTGATATCATTTGAATTAGTTTTATCACTTCGAACAAACAGAGATGAATATTTATTTATAACCTTTCCTCCTTTTCAACTAAATGTAAGACTTTTTTTCCGTCTTCATAGACATACACAGCACAATACCACCATATAGGCACATAAGCATAACATAGTTATACCAACAAAAAAGTTACTACATTTTCATATCTAAAACACATATTCATTTATCGGTTTAATTATTTTTCATCATTATCTTTTATTGTTTTTAATTTGTTCTTAATTTTAATAAACATAAACAACACAATATAAGCAAATACACACATTTCACAGTTATAAATACAAACACACGTACCTGCATACGTATATCTATGAAAGTGATATATAGCACAATACTTTGATAACATTGAAATTAGTTTCCTACAGAGATGATAGTATTATAAAAACAGTTTTATAGATACATGTTCAATATTTACACAGACCTGTTCGACACTCATTTATTTATGTCTAGTTTTTTGTATATCATTTCTTTTCGTTACCATAGACAGATTTCTTTTTATAAACATAGAAACAAATGCACGTCCATGCATACATCTATTAACATTATATATAGCAGAATACTTTTACAGCATTTAAATAAGTTTCAGCATTTTCAGAGATACAACATTTTATATATAAACCTGTTTCATATTTACAAAGGAATTTAGGATACGTATTTATTTTTATTTTTATTAATAATTTTTTGTTTTCATTTTCCATAGACTTACACAGCACAATGCCGACATATCGACACATTTAAGGTAGCTAAACTAACACATACGAACCTATAACATACATCTAACAAGTGACGTATAGCACACTACTTAGATAACATTGACATTAGTTTTGTCATTTCTAACAGAGTACAAAACCGTCGTAGAATATCTTCAACTACGTATGTTAAAACGATAAAATAGCACAGCTAATTAAAATGCTATCAATCCTTGTGCTATATATATATGTATCACTGGTACAGATATTTAGTCCAATCTGTCTATATGTTGATATTGTATTATTTATGTCTATGAACATGAAACATAAATAGATAAATGATTGTCGAACATTTTTAGTAGATGTTGAACAGGTATATATAAAAAAAAACCTGTTGTAGAACATTTTCATCTCTGTAAGAAATGATAAAATTTATTTCAATACTATCAAATTATTGACCTTTCTATCACTGTATTAGATGTACAGGTATGCAGTTTGTATGTAGGTACTTTAGTGTTTGTATAACAATGTAAAATATGTGTATATACTGATATTGTGTCGTTAATGGTTGTGAAAATAAAACCAATGTTTATATTTAGAGTATTTACCTTTTAAATGTACCAATGTTAGTTAATAATACTCAAGATATCTGTTATCATTCAGGTTCTGTTCAGGTTTTTTGACAAAAGAAATCCATTTCATGTATTTTAAACCTACCTCAATACTTTCCTTGATAATAAACATTCCTAAATTGATGCCTTTTTTTTTTAATGTGAAAATTCCATTTTAATGTTAAACAGTATTTTTATAAAACTCAGTAAAACATTGACATCATGTGTCAATATTTGTTAGATTTGCATAAATATAGACTAATGTTTCGGTTTTGAATAATTCCTATTTTGTTTTAAATGATATCATGTGCCAATGAAAGACAATTGTTGTCTATTTAGTTTTGTTAAATAGATTGATATATGCAAGCTAATGTTCAGGTTGTGATAAAAAAAAATCCAATTTTGAAAATGTTATGCGAGAATGATAGTTTGTTTTTTGATAATACGCAATATATTTTATGATAGTTGGTGTTTAGGTTTTGGCAAAAGAATCCATTTCATGTATTTTAAAACCTACCTCAATACTTTCCTTAATAATAAACATTCCTAAATTGATGACTTTTTTTAATGTGAAAATTCCATTTTAAAGTTAAACAGTATTTTTTTTATAAAACTCAGTAAAACTTTTACATTATGTGTCAATATTTGTTAGTTTTGCATAAAATTGACTTGATGTTTGTAAGCTAATGTTTAGGTTTTGAATAATTCCTATTTTTTAAATGATATCATGTGCCAATGAAAGACAATTGTTGTGTGGTTAGTTTTGTTAAATAGATTGATATATGCAAGCTAATGTTCAGATTGTGATAAAAATGTTATGTGACAATGATAGTTTGTTTTTTGATAATACTCAAGATAGTTAACGATAGCAGGTGTTTAGATTCTGTTTTATGTTTGTTCAGGTTGTAAATTTTAGTAGCAATACACTTTTAATTCTAAAAAATGTTATCTTCCTTTTACTGTAAACCTTCTCAAAATTTTACATGTGCTATTAGTAACTTTTTACATTGATAACTTTTTTTAGTGTAATACCATTATATATGTTATTAGTGGCTTTCTAAATCTATAACTTTTTGATATGATAATACCATTACATATATTGAAGTTAAACAATAATTTTATTAAGACTCTACATTGTGACAGTTGATAAATGTCTGCTATGTAGCTAGTTTTGTTGAAATTTCCTCTAATAATGTAAAAGATTGCTAATGTTTAAATTGTGAAATCTACCTACCTCAATACTTGTATGATTGTTCTACAGTGAAACATTCCTTGAATTCACATTTGTTAGAATGTCCTCTTCTAAATTTATAGGTTTTTGACATAGAGTCACCTTTACACTCATAGTTTATGCCTCTTTGATGATATTAATTTCTACATTCACCTCTTCATTTCCTGCTCTTTTGTAAGTAGTATGTAAAAATGAGTTACACTCTTCAGGTATGATGATGTGTTGTGACATTTTAATATAATGCCAGATGTAGTATTTCTAACAGCACAATGCGGACAGATACTCGCTAGCTAGATAACAATACAATGCAGGTAGGTACTCACTAGCTATCCTAAGATGATTGACATCTGTCTATTAGCATATGTATACACACCTTTTGTGTAACTTTTAACTAATTCAAATAGATATTTTTATTTTACAACATTGTATACTTGTAATGTTATAAAGCAAGAAATAAATTTAATTATATTTCTAAACTAGTTATACATTTACTGACCTTTTTCTGCATGCCTCGAAGGTTGTATCTATTTTGTTGATGTCCTAATGTAATGGACTTCTTCACTTGAACCTCTTTGAGGTGTACATACTCCTTTGGTGTTGTATCTAATATGTTAACAGTAGCCCACTGTATTGTTTCAATACTTAACTGTTTTCATAATTCTATCAAATGAAACTTTCACATCTACATCTTTCCAACCTATTAAAGTTTTTATATTTAGTTCATAGTTAATTTTACTTTCAGTTTTTTGGCAGAATTGTTACACTATGTTGTTTTCGCAGATTCTTAGCATGTTGCTGTTTATATTTTCAATGATATTTCTTTTGACAACCTTACAGTTAAGTACATGATTCAACAAAAATCAGTGATACGTCACTTATTCTGTTACTAGGTCAGCAAATACTTCTATTAGGAGGTGGTCCGATCATGTGACCATTAAGTGATCAATTAGAAACATTTCTTTGGTTAAATTTTATTTCAAGCACTAAAATGACCACTTGTTGTGACCCAGAGACAACCATGTCCTGGAGAAAAAATCCTATACTTAAGACCCCCCTACACTTAACACTCAAGTTGCTGTGTCAGTCTAATCTTTGTGTCAATAGAACTTCACCTAGATGATCCTTATTATTTTTTCACATCTGTTGTCTAGTATCATACTATAGATACAAACTAATTAAAATTTGGATTTTATTAAATCTGATGATGTGATCTGTGATAATAAATCAACTGATTTTTGACACTTAATACAGTCTTCCATCCAAAGAAACTCTACAGTTACCATTTTATTCTTATGGTAACAGTTTGAGATATTATCCACTGTACTTCAAATAAACGTAAAGAGTTTTGAATTGAAATACTATAATACGATATTAATTGTAAACAAAAGTATCCATATACTGTACTCTTCTGCTCAATATTGTGTCTGAATTGGTATTTTGAATTATGAAATGGTGAAAAATCGTTCCTTTAACTTGATAGTAATACTGAAATTAGATAAGTGAATTTAAATATTCGAATCTATCAATAAAACCGGAGCTGTTTTCAGTTCTTATATGTTTGTTGTTATAATTTTATCCCTACGGCAACAGTTTGAGATTTATCCATTATAATTCAAGTGGATAAAGAGAGTATTTATCGGCTTAACCAGAAATGAATCCTTGCTTTAGGCACTTGTTCTGGATACAAAGAAACTCTATAGTTACCATTTTATTCTTACGGTAACAGTTTGAGATATTTTCCACTGTACTTCAAATAAACGTAAAGAGTTTTGAATTGAAATGCTATAATACGATATTAATTGTAAACAAAGGTATCCAAATACTGTACTCTTCTGCTCAATATTGTGTCTGGATTGGTATTTTGAATTATGAAATGGTAAAAATCGTTCCTTTAACTTGATAGTAATACTGAAATTAGATAAGTGAATTAAAATATTCGAATCTATCAATAAAACCGGAGATGTTTTCAGTTCTTATATGTCTGTTGTTATAGTTTTATCTCCACGGCAACAGTTTGAGAGTTATCGGCTTAACCAGATATGAATCCTTGCTTTAGGCACTTGTTATGGATACGTTTGTTCGATGAATGTAAAACGTGTGATAGTCTCAGCAAGTATTGTCAGATTAACTGAAATAACCACAGCTGGGAGTTTCAAACACAAGTGAAACCCTAGGTAAACCATCGACTTTTATAGAACATGTAATGTGACCTCCATGTCTTTTATTACATTTAAAATATATTTTACAATGTTTTGTTTTTAATCTTATCCGGATATAATCATATGACTGACTTCCATTTCATATGAGTCTCACGATACCATACGATACCATATGAAATATGAACCATACTTACCACACGAAATATGAACCACACGAAACCACACGAAACTATTTAAGGCTCTATACAAAAAATATATATATATATCCTCTGGGATGGGTCGGGGTGGGCTTTTTATACCCTCTGGGATGGGTCGAGGTGGGACTCAAGATTTCCATTATTATATATAGGATGGGTGCCGGGATGGGTCTCTGGGATGGGTCGGGATGGGCTTTTTATATCCTCTGGGATGGGTTGAGATGGGGCTCAAGATTTCCATAATTATATATAGGATAGGTCTCGGGATGGGTCCCGGGATGGGTCGGGATGGGCTTTTTATATCCTCTGGGATGGATCGAGATGTGGCTCAAGATTTCTATATAGGATGGGTCTCGGGATGGGCCTCTGGGATGGGTTCCGGGATGGGTCGGGTAATAATATATAGGATGGGTCTCGGGATGGGTCTTTGGGATGGGTTCCGGGATGGGTCGGGATGGGCTTTTAAGACCCCCATTATACATCTACTGTTGTATCTGAATTTATGCAAAAAAATAATATTACTTTCCCGCCTTTCGGAGAATAGCGGGAAATATTTGTCCTGTACACACGGAGTATACGAGGGCAGTTGCCTGTCTCGTGCAGAGGTTTTGACCAATCAGAATGAGGCACATGCTAAGGGTAGTTTACGGGGACGTGTATGTTCATTCTAGCTTCGCACCTCGCACGGCGTAGTACAGCTTGAAATAAAATTATAGCAGAATTTTATGTTTATGTAACAGATGTATGTGTGGGCATAGTCATATTTAGGAAATCCCAGTATCAATTTTGTAAAATACCTTAAGCATTGTCGGGCTGGTACACCTCCTGTCGCGCCTAATAAGGTTTTCAGGTTTTGTGGCGCGCTTGGTTTTATGTTAAGAGATGTAGGGCGATGAACCATGCGACGGTATATGTGGGAGGATTGTTTGTGTGTACGGTAAATGAAGTCAGAGTAGTTATTTTGTTAATGCTTATTTATTATATTCATATTATATTTATGAATAAATGCCGACTCCGTCCGTGCTATCGGTCGAGCAGCTATTTGCTATTTAGGTGTTGTGTTGTGTTTGCCTTGGTACGTATAAGGAGTATATAGAGGACTTTAATTTTCAAACGACGAGTGGATTTAGAAGCATTGAATGATGAAACAAATTGGGTGGAATTAGTCTTAGATAATGAAAAGTATGTTATGGGTTGTATTTATAGGCCCCCATGGCAAAATGCAGCATCAGGTATCTGGGATCGTTTAAATATTCATTAGATCTAGCCTTTGGTATTACCCTAAACGTAATTTTAACAGCTGATTTAAATGTCGACCGTACACACCAGCTGTGTAATATATTAAATCAGTACAATCTCAAAAATGACATTACAACCCTTACTAGAGTTGCACAACTTTCACAAAGTTTGATAGATCCATTTGTCATTAGTGATACAATCGAAGTTCAATATGATATTATGTTAATCCTGTTAATGAATGTATTTCTGTTCCTGTATCGTTATATGTTAAGATTCAACGATCTAAATCGTTAAAGCGGAAACTATGGTCTTATGCAAGATGAGATAGCTGCTACAAACTGGGGGCGAAATGTTTAGAAATGAAATTGGTATTGACAATACACGTAAATGTAAAATGTTTGCTGATGATATCTTGAAGAAATTTGGAAAACATATGCCCTCAAAACATGTAGCAGTGAGACCAAATGATAAATGTTGGATGAATGGTGATACAAGAAAACTTATAAAAATAAGAAACAAATTGCGCAGAGTATATAAATTTATCAGTAAAAGAACGGAGATGTCCCTTGCAAATTATAAAAAAAGACAGAAATAAGGTTAGCAATATGATTAAGTATGCGAGGGAGCATTTTTATGACACTATTGATGTTTTCATAGAAAACAGTGATAAATAAATAGTCAAAGAACTTATTGGAAGATTATGAGAATGTTAATAATACAGATAGCCCCGTTTGTTTGATAATACGTCTATAATAAAGTAGTATCCGATGATATTGGTAAAAGCGTAATTTTGAACAGAAACTTTCAGTCTGTTACTGATCTTGATGACTCCAATGAATCCTTGCTATATCTCGATAATAGAACAAACTCTAGTATGAGTGATCATGAGTTGCAAGTCACTCACCAATAAGTAGTAGATATTGCAATTGACACTCGGGGCATCTTCTCTGGAAAGCGGTTACCGGGTGTAAGGTTCCGGATTTACACATACATTTTTACGTTGCTTTTTTGCACCTTTGTAATCAGAAGTTCAAGAACATTTTATTCTGTAGTTTCAGGTACATTACAAAATAATGCCAGCTTAATACTATTATTATTTTATTTTATTTTATTATTTCGACGTATTGGTCATGTAAAATGCAGTTAAATTAACGGATTGCGACTAATAAATATTAAAAAATGTCATTAGATTATTAGTAAATAGTTACAAATATAACAATTTAATAATATATGGATTATAGTATTAATTTGTGTATTCAACCGTTAATTATTTATGTTGGATATATTTCAGTAATATACCCCGTGAATGACGTGACCGGTTCAGATCGCAAGCCAAGTGATATACAACATGGCAACGCACTACTTTCGCTTCGCTGGAATAAGACGAATCTTTTGAAATAATTCAGTGGTAAGAATACACGGTTGGGAATTATTGTCGGACACCTTATGATGGTATTTGGTAACTCTTGGGCAGTAAATTAACTGACATTTGACTGTATAATTCGCTACATACGAGCTGTAATCTGTATATCATCTAGGGACCATTCAAGTATTGCGTTGTTTACAAAACACGTGTACGTGGGCAAACGTACTGATACTAGTCTATTAACTGGTCACTGCCGATTGACCGGCCAGTCCAGTTCAGCTACATTCCTCCTTCCTCTTTCTATGCTTTCACCACCAAGAACAACTATTTTACATAAACCCATATTGGGATATCCCCTTGTCAAGCATTAACCCAGTGCTTTAATGAAGCAAGGGTGGAAAAAACTCCCCAAGTTTTGAAAAAGGAGATAAAGAGATATGCACGGCCAGACAAGGATTTGAACCCAGGACCCTCTGACCCCTGGACGGACACTCTTCCGTAATACAGAAATGACGGCCAAGACAATGAATTTGATCGTTGACCTCAACTGGAACTTGGGCCTATGGACCCAATTGTGTTTGCCACACACTGCCTTGCCATCATACATAGTCCCTTAAGTTTAATTGAGTTATCTTCAGCAAGCTAAAGTTATGACCCCCCCACAATGTTTTTGACCTTTGACCTGAATATAACTCTGACATTGGGGATATGGACCCAATTAGTGTTTGCAATACTCTGTCCTGCCATCCTACATACATGTATATCTCTTATATTGCATTGAGAAATCTTCAGTGGGTAAGAAGTTATGGCATGGATAATGAATTTGACCTAAGATCTCAATGTGACCTTAACCTTCCACGTACAGACTCAATTGTGGTTTGCAACAGGCCATCTTTCAATCCTACATTTATTCCTTTAATTTCATTGAGTTACCCTTAGTCAAAACTTTTAGCCAAGACAGTGAATTTGACCTTTGAAATCAATGTGACAATGACCTAGGATGTAGTGACCCTAGAGTAGTATGCGACACATCGCCTTATCATCCTACATTTATTCCTTTAATTTTATCAAGATATCTTCAGAGGTTCAAAAGTCATGGCTCAGAGTTTGAATTTGACCTATGACCTATATGTGACGATGGGTTTGGCTGTGTTGACCCTAAAGTAGAACCATATTCACCGCTTTACCATCCTACATATGTTCCTTAAATTTTATCATGATATCTTCAATGGTCAAAATGTATGAGTCTGACATCAATTATGACCTTTGACCTCAATGTGACCTTGACCTAGTATAGAATAACAAACAGGTGGCTATCAGCTATGCACTTCCCGATATTATTTTCATGAAGCATAAAGAAACAAGAGTCTTGTATTGTTCACCTTGATATTTAAACAATTAAGGCAAAGTTTTCTCATTCACAGTAATATTGCTAATGTATCCCAAATTGTTCTCATTCTTTTTGGTATCAAGGATGTTACAAAGGAAATCTGGTGCCTTTGTTATTTCAGCCATTTCCATCAGCATGTTATGAACCTTGGATTAAGTCATGAGCATGAGTATACCTGTATTCATCTGTTCATACAATGCAATTGCATATATGGTTATTAGGTAGGGAACTCAACTCTTTCCAGGTTATGATCAAGGGAGGGAGTCCCTTGGGAGGGATTCAGAGAGCCGGACACTGGACCAATATAGAAAGTGTGATTCAGTTTGTCTTTTATGCATGCATGGGTAAAGGGTAGGAATCTCGACCAGTTTCATGTTCTACCTTAGGAAATCTTGAAAATGCTGATATTTAATAAAAACAAAAACTTTTATCCAATCAATTTTGTTTCAATCAGTGCACCGTTTTAAAGTCATACAAAGTCAGAGAAGATAACCAAGTGTTTTTCTAAGGAAAAAAAAGACAATTAACAGTTTTTGTTTGAAGATATCCTGTATCAAAAACATTGTTCCTGAGGGAATTTTCGACCTTAGTAATGGGGTTAGAGGAAAATTAAGAAAAATCAACATTTATCAATGATACACTTTTTTTCTCAATAAGTGCAAGTTTGCAGTATTACACTCTTTCATAGTGATACAAATTCAAAGAAGATATATCCAAGTAATGTTCTGAGGAATAATTTGACATTTTCCAGTTTTTATAAAATGTGATTTTTTGAAGATATATCAGAATATTTTGTTTGTAGGGGAAGTTGACTATTTTCTTCCTTAGGTATGGGGAAAATGGTGAAACTTAAGAAAAATGAACATTTTACCAAAATACACTTTTTTTCAATAGGTGCAAATTTGCAGTATTGCACTATTTTAAAGTTAAACAACGTCAGATAAGATAACCATGTAACTTTTTTTTGGCATTAGTTAAGATATTGCAACTTGTAATACTTGATAAAAATGAAAATTGCGAGATTTCAACGAGTTGCAGACTAAATATTTTTCCGTTAAGTGGAATAAGTGTAAAGTTTGAAGATATATCAGAATGTTCTGTTTCTAGGGGAATTTGACCATTTTCCACTTTAGGAATGGGGAAAATGATGAAATTTGAGAAAATGAATATTTTACCCAAATACTTTTTTTCCCAATGAGTTTACATTTGAAGTATTGACTGTTTCATAGTGATACAAAGTCATAGAAGATAACCATGTAACTTTCAGTGGAGAAATTTTGAAAATTGTGTTTTTTGTAAAATTTCGATTTTGTTTGACGCATTTGTTAAGATATTGCAACTTGTAATACTTGATGAAAATGAAAATTGCAAGACTTCAACTAGTTTCAGACAAAATATTTGTCTGTTAACTTGAACAGGGATGTGTAGTGGAGGGATTTGCAACTCAGAGTCCATTGGCGAACACTTATCGTCGCTTTTGTGTTTGTTCACTGGACCGTGAAGTCATCGAAGGCCTACTCTGGCCTGTCTGCGCTAGTGTCGGGTTATACTCGCACTTGCTTCCGGTTCATGTCAAATTGCGATTAACCAAGTTTACTGGGCTGTGTATTAGAAGAGAGTTTACAGAATATAGTGAGTCGGACATTTCAGACGACGATTTTGACAGGGATGTGTAGTGGACTAGTACTCAGTATATTAAATTTTACACCCCTGTAATCGCGCAGATTCGGCAGTCAAATAAGTCGGCATACAGTTCAGAGTATCATTAACTAAAAATTACAAAAATAAAATTGCTTGTTTGTATTACGTGCTATTTTCATTAGACCCTTTCCCACAAGTGTCCCGATTGGGTACCGTCCCAGATTGGGTACCGCCACAGCACTGTAGTGGTCAGTTTCCAGACCAATAAAACAAGAACACTGACATACCACAAATAACACCTGCATTTTTTTTTTAATTCATTGATATCCCACGTTTGAAATATGGTAGAATAAAGGCCTATTGAAGATGGAAGAAAAACTAAACAGCGAGATGACAACATGGTTTCACTGAAAATGACGCCATTTCCGACGCAAAGTGATACAAACATTAGCTGTTTTTGAAACAAAATTAACACAAGTTAATAATAACTCAGCGCCATAAGATTACCCCGATACAAAATTTAATCAATTAAGCTTTCCATGGATATTCTTAATTCTAATGTAAGCAAAAAAAAAACTCGAATCTCAAAAACAACATCCGGTTGACGTTGAATACACTTACAGAAAATGAAAAAATATGGCAATAAATAAATACATCGGGTCCTGTGACACCATCTACTACTTCCACCATATGTAATATACCTACAGCAACAAGATAAACATAAAATGTAGTAAAACTCAGTATTATTGGTTTGTTTACACACCAATTTCACGCTTCAACCACGCTCTGTTGAAGCCATAACTTAGGGGGCGTTCGTATCATAGAACACAGATCAAGGGAGATATGCCTCACTCGGAACATATCTACTCCCTCGGGAGAAAGATTCCGAAGTCGCCAACATACAGCAAAGACTCGAAATTTCCCTATCTCAACCCAAAGGGGGCGAAAGATTTTATAAGTCTTCACTTAACAATGGAAAAACAGCTAGCATGCGTAATTTTTCTGAAAACGACATCATCTTTTTGCAATATTAGGATAACGTCATCAATTTAAGGATGGTGCGACGCACTAGGTTCACTATTACAACTTTTGTTTCCATATAAACAACACTCGCTCCGCCCTATTTGTTATGCTACTGGGTCGTTAAATTGGATATTTCCGTCTTCGTAGTAATGGTCTATGCAATCATGACTATTAACAGTAGGACACTTTGCAAATTTATAAACGGTTATTTTCCCACCTTCACTAAAATGCTGTTGGTGCAGAAAGAGTTCGGGGTACATAGTACGTGCAAATAAAGCTGGGTTTCTCATTGTCGATACTATGCGTCCACTATGTGGAATCCGTGTCAAATTACGATGTTCAGATCTCACTGTGAAGGATTCAACTGTATCACGTGACCAGATATCAACATGCCAATGTCTGGTGTGTGCGGCTAATTGTGCGGGAATTGCTTTTGGAGTGCATGGACTGATATGTTCCACTCCCACTCTTATGCCTTTGGAACTCAGGTTTAATCCAGCCTTTTTCAATTTTGTGAAGTCATTACAATGAAAATTGAGATCTCCGTCTGCCTCCCATGGAATCACTTTATACATCTTCACAGCTCCTAGATTTGTTCCCGCATTCAATTGGCACGATGCACCCACATTTTCACACATTTCCATAAATTCATTGTTTGCATCTGCCAATTCCTGAATACAGCACGGTGACCTGATATATCCTTTTCGCCTTTTACATGGATAGTCATAATTACATCCAAAATGTATAACCAGTCCAAAAGAAAACTTTAATTTATAAAGATTTCGTTTTCTTCCAAACTTCTCCCACTCAACGGTTACATCACTACGGCGTGGGAAATCCATATCGAACAAGGCGTCAGGACAGAGCGCAACGTCAGAATTCAGCCTCATGAAAAAATCTTCGTACAGTCCCATAGGAGTCAAGTTACCGTCAAACCTTACCTGCTTCAGCTTATCTGTTCTCATAAGAAATGGTCCATCAACGTGATCGCAAAAAACACAATCGTGCATCGACTCGTCGTACCCCTCCTCGTATACTAATGTGTAGTTTCGGAACACCCTTTGATGGCAACCTAAATGCCAATAGTTATCAGAGTTTCTGATAGCCCCGCCGACTGCGTTAACCGTCAGAATCTCTATTTCTCGCACAAGTCTCTCGATCCGGGAATTCGAATCAAGTTCCGTTACATTTCTAACAATTAAAGTATATTGGGTTTTCACTTCCTGTATTAATATGTTTAAAGCATTCCCCTCAGTGGTTGTAGATTCCATGTGCTTTACACGTATATTTCTCTGCTCCTTAACTTTCCCACCGTAGTCACCAACTACGACCGGGATATTTTCGCCGTACGTATCTCGGGTAAACTTTTTATCAGCTGGTGAACCGTAATCAAGACGAACGATTGTGACAATCTCCTCGAGAGGTTTAGAAAAGGAACAATTCCTGATCTGATAACCGTTCATTTTATCAACGTAGTACTCCGGACAAATACTACTTGGCTTGTCTACTTTCCGTCGTGTGACTTCTTCAAAAGAGGTATTGAATCCCTTTAGTATTGTATCCATATGCTCACATGCATATTTCAGTGCTGTTCGTGTTTTATAGCCTCTCGCATGTAATCTGGCCCTTTTTAGATACATAGCTACATCAAATATTTGCCTGGGGATTTTAGATACATCATCAGGAACTGAGGAAATATCCAATGTCTCCGGTGTTGGACATATTGGACATGGTGAAATGTTTAGATCAAATATGAATCGATATATAAAGAATATTTGAACAGCCAGCACAGTTCCAATGGCGAACGAGGCGACAAGGTAGGTGTTCATCTGTAAAATACAAGAAAACAAAGATAAATCATCAGTGATCTTTATCAGGCAATTGTCTTATTACCGTTCGATAGACAAGTCAGGATTTCATGCCCAATTTCTAATGAAGCATACTTGTGAAACTTACAGAGTGATACAATGCTACATAATGATGAATGACATACATTTTGAGTTGAACTTTTATTTTAGGTTTTGCCCATTTAACATTTATGGTAATACAGATACTAACGACAACATTTTCCTCATAGATGGATTGAACGACTACTGTCTAACCGTATCCCTGAAGTGCGAAATATGGATCAAATTCATCATCCTCAATACTCAGGTTGCTACGCTCACATTCGCTCTCTGCACCACTGGAAGATGCCATAGCAGAATTGAAGGCATATAGCTATCTGTTTTAAAACAACCTGAACAATCGCTAGGCTGATCCCTGTTCTTTGAGGATTAGAGAGGAGTGACACCCAACTTCAAAGCCAGTCATTTTTACTGTTACCCGACCGATACATTCTTTTGGTGTACATCAAAGAATCAAACAAGTCTTCTCGTCTCGCCCACAAGGTTGTGCACACTGAGCCTTCTATTTTGCTATGACATATTCCAGGGGTACAGAGAGAGAAAGTGAGCATCGAGTATGCCATATCATGAGGTTATTTGATTAGCACTAGCTCTAACACAATGAAAGTATAACAATTTAAAGTTTGCAGTTAACAAGATAAGGGCGACTAGTTGTTTTTCTCTAATGTTATGATCAGACCATTTGATTTTTTTTTAGTTTTAAAAAACGTAAAACGTGTGTCATATTAAGCACCTGTAACAAAACTTAAGTAGAGCAACCCTAGCTTCCTCATTAATGCAAGTACATTTCTGTATATGAGTTAAATCATTCTTCCATCTTACGTCAGACACAATATAAGTAACTTGGTGGGGCACGGTGCTGCATCCATGGTTCGTTAGTTTGAGCATACGCCAGTAAATCGACTGGTACACACAAGTTCAAGTTCATCTTCTTTATTTACTTTAAGCCTTGCGACTTATCAGTATAAACATATAATAAACAGGATATTTACATATGTACAAAAAGCCACATTGGCCACAGAAGATTAATAACCGCATATACACAAACTGCCATATATCTGATCGGCACACATATAACCTTGTCAAAGAATTCTTCTTTGTGATATAGTTCGATACTTCTTATGAACAATTCATGTCGGGAATTAACAAATTAACAACAGAATATTTTTCTTGGCGTTCTTATCAGCAATGAAGAAATCTTTAACTGTACAACTAAACGTTTTAGCGGCAGCTGTCGGTGAACTTCTAACAGAATACCTTCTCGCAATTCTCGCTTTATTCGTCTAACTTCTTTGGAATACAGGCATTGGTATTAACAACATCTCAATCATCGTTATATGAGGAATGTATCTTATGTTTAACCCATTCGGCTAAACTCGGCTGATTCCAGTACCCTTGATGTAGGTACGGAATCTGCCGAGATGTGACGAGTGACGTTTAACACCGATATCGTACGTTGTACCGTTTGTAATTCTTCTTAGCCGCAGTACCCTTTTGAGTGCATACTCTAACTTAACGTGTTTCTTTTTATTCAAATCCGACTATGAACAGAAAGATCTCGCTAGTTTTATATAATATGAATATAGACCACCGTATTAGGCACAGTGGTCTAGTGGTAGGACGCCGGGCTCGTGACCGAATGGTTGCGGGTTCGAGCCACGGCACGGCACTGTGTTGTAAGTTTGAGCAAGAAAATTTACTCCGCTTGTTCCAGTCTACTCAGCTGTAAATGAGAACGTGGTTGGTAAGTGCTAGCTTCAATGCTAGTTGTGTGCGCCGAAATGGCAGCACCGGCTGCATGCTCCCCAGGAGTTGAGAAAGATGTTGGCTGGTTGCAAAGGACCTATAATTAACCACGGATAATAATTTTTGAACCGCTTTGAGACGACCTACGAACTAGGTTGTGAAAAAGTGGTATATAAGAAGCTCCAATTATTATTACTTTTATGATACTTATGATTATAGCTTGCGATAGACGCACTAACACTGTTGTCGGTCGTCAGCGTAGTACCATGTACATTGTATGTTTAGTTCTCACTAAAAGGCCCAGATATTGTGCGTTAGGCTTCACGTCATCTCCTTATCGACTAGTCATACCCACTGTTTATACAAAATTGAGTCCCTTTGGCCCAAGGATGCTCAAGACTAAATAAGGATAAAATCCCGTAATCCCTATGGTAGAAGAAAGATTTTAAAGGTTTTACCTCTATTTCCTCTATTGGGCCCCGCCCTTCTGCCCCCTGGGAGACCACATCCACTGCTTATTCAAAATTTAGTCCCCTTGGCCCAAGGATGCTCCAGACTAAATTAGGATAAAATCCCGTAATCCCTATGGTAGAAGAAAGATTTTAAAGGTTTTACCCATATTTCCTCTATTTGGCCGCGCCTCTCTGCCTCCAGGGGGGTTAGACACACCGTTTATACAAATTTGGTTCCCCTTCACAAAAGGATGCTTCATACCAAATTTGGACAAAATCCTGTCATTCGTACAGAAGAAGAAGAAGGATTTTGAAGAATTTGCTATGTTTCCCCTATTTTGCCCCGCCCTTCTGCCCCTATGGGGGCCACACACACTGCTTATACAAAATTGAGTCCCTTTTGCCCAAGATCCTCCAGACCAAGTTGGGAACAAATCTCTTCATCCCTATTGTAGAAGAAGGATTTTATAGGTTTACCTCTATTTCCCCTATTGGGTCCCGCCCTTTTGTCCCCTTGGAGACCACACCCACTGCTTATACTAAATGGATTTCCCTTGGCCCAAGGGTGCTAAAGACTAAATTAGGATAAAATCCCTTAACCCCTATGGAAGAAGAAGAGTTTTAAAGGGTTTACCTATATTTCCCCTATTGGGCCCCGCCTCTCTGCCTCCAGGGGGGTTAGACACACCATTTATACCAAAGGTGGGGTCAACATTTGGCCCCCACTTTGATTTCTTTTATTCTTTGCCATATGTAGATACATAAAAACGATCAATAACTGCATAAATGATTATCCATAATTACTACTGATAACTGTAGTGGACCTTTTCGCATAACACCAGGTTGAGTGACGGGGTATCCTAACAAAATGACCGATAAATATCGCAGGCGAACGTTATTTAGAAGAATGAATAATGATAGTGTACTGTGTATAAAATTTCTATTATTTTGATACTAAATATGTTATATTGGTATACATGAATTAAGCGTAGAGATACTTTTAATTCGAAAAACATGCAAAATCTTCACAAAATTTAAAATATAACAAACATTGTCAACTTGCCTTTATATGATTACAATGGTAGTCTATATTTTAAACGTTTTAAAAACTTTCCACATATGTATTCTGTCTACAGAATCATTTCTATGTAATATCAAAACCGGTAAAGTACTTTTTAGCATGCCAAACATGATCAATGCCCAATTTCACATAATCTTTTTTTTTTTGTAATTTTTTATTTTTTTCCAAATTTATAACAATGCAAATATATCATACATAAACATTATTCCTCTCGCACATTACAATTAATTCATTAAATATTCATTTATAATAAAACTGCATATTTCCAGGTATAATTGATAATTAATTATGTTTATGTATAATTAAATTCCATCTAAATTGTGTCCGTTATATAAAAGCATTGTTTAGAAGTGATAGAAAAGAGGTTAGAGCAGGTCCTAGAGGTATAGAAGGGAAAGTAAGACTAAGAGAGAGAGGAAAAAAAAGAAGAAAGAAAAGAAAAAAAAGAAAAGAAAAAAAATAAACGAGGGGGGGGATATTGAGAAATAAAGAAGCTATATAGATGTGTTGGAAGGTTCAAGGAGTTTTACAT
>NW_018407364.1:2271569-2280051 GCF_002113885.1 Mizuhopecten yessoensis
TTTATTTATAGTTTTGAGATAATCCTCATCATGTAATAAAGAATTATTGAATTTCCAAAGTCCTCTTCCTCTCTTAAATTCATTAAATTTTATTGTAATAGTAGGTATAGAATGATCAGATCTGTAACCAGTTTCAATACTAGAGTTCTGTATATTACTTAACATATTTTCTGATACCAGAAAAAAATCTAAACGTGCCTGTTTAATAGGATTATTTCTCCTCCATGTATATCTCTTATAATCTGGATGTTGCTCTCTAAAAATATCTACTAGACTGAATTCATCTATAAGTTCAATTACTTTATCTCTAGCTTTAGGATTATTTATTTGTTTATAACTCTTATCATAATCACATAATCTTGAAGATTTGACAAGCAATGATAAATACCGATACAATTTCTGTTTTTGTATCATACCAAAACACTTTATTATATTACGCATCTTTTAAAGTTATGTGCAGCAGTAATAACTCATGAATATGTATTCTGCCAAAGTAATCTTTCCTCTGGAGAGCTACTTAAGGAGGCTCCCCCCTTTCGCAATTAGCCAGCAGAATTCAATGAAAGTTTCACATGATGGTTATGTCACTATATAGAGATGATTTTATGAAAATCTAAGCATTCCGATAAACTGGTTTTTTTTTGTCAATTTCAACACTTTCACAATTTTTTGAGCATGTGGCATTATTCAAAACAATTACGAAAATAAAATAATGAAAAGAAACATTGTTAATCAACCCTACAGTTATTTTATTTATCATAAAATATCTACAAAATATTACAAAAAGCGTTTTTTATTGAAATTGTATTGATAAAAGCTACTAACTACAATCTAAGAGCAAACAGGACACATAGTTTCATACAAAAAGAGTGAAAAATTGAACCAAATACACACAAAGTCTTTATTATTCATTTATTTTACATTTTACAATGATTTTGATCCTGATGAGAGTTGTCTACCTTGAAAAAAGTCGGAACTTTTTGCAGAGGGATAGAATTTATACAATGACACTTATTTTATTTACTATACCAAAAACGACGGAAATAAATTAAATTACTATATTCAATTGTCAATTTACTGTTCTTTTATGGAACCTTCTATGTCAGGTACATATGTAACCGTAGGCTATCGCATGGTATGCCGTATTACGTGCACGCACATGCACTTGCATTTTATAGGGATCCTGATATTTTACAAACCACTATTTTCACAGAGTATTGTTATTGCATTTGTGAACCGATTTATCTGACAGAACGTAACTCGCTGCTCGACAACAAAAGTCGTAGCGACCAAGAGCTTGTGAACTACTGTTAGCACGTGATACGTACAGGTGAGGTCGGTAAACAAAACACATCAGTCTGCATTACATGCGCCTCATATATATACGACCTTCTGATCGTATGTCAGTGTTTTCCTGTGAGTTAATTAATATCTTTGTATCATAAGCTTTATTTCTGAAGTACGTGTAATTGCACATGATTTCCAAGTTATTAGTAAGTCTCGATATCGGGTGTTGACATATCATCGTCACGCACGTGTACTTTTGTTTCCCGGTGTTACTATAATTTACACTACGGTAACGGAATGCCCGATACGCAATACGGAAATGACGACACGAAAATACGACAAGAAAAACATGTGTATTACGAAGGGTGGAAAGTCCTTAATACTAAAACTATTATACACTTTATTATACCTCCCGCAACGAAGTTAGGGGTGGGGTGTGGGGGTATACTGGAATCAGCTTGTCTATCCGTCTATCTGTCCGTAGAAAAAGTTTGTCCGGACAACTCCTCCTTAAGTAATGGACAAATTTCAACGAAAGTTTCCAATTATGATACCTAACATCTGAAGTTGTGCACCCAGGTATTATTTTTTCATTCTGACCCGTTTTTTAACAAAGTTATGACCCTCTGTTGAAAAATCTTTGTCTGGACATGTCCTCAAAACTTAAGGGGTCATTTCAACGAAAGTTTTCAGATATGGTAACTACTATCTGATGGTGTGCATCCCGATATTCCTTTGTCAATCTAACCCTTTTTTACGGAGTAATGGCACTTTGTTGAAAACTACTTGTCCAGACAACTCCTCCAAAACTATGGAGCCGATTTCAACGAAAGTTTACAGATATGGTAACTGCCCCTGACATTGTGCATCCAAGTAGTATGTTTATATTCTGATCCTTTAAAAAGGAGTTGTGGCCCTTTGTTGAATAAAACCTCTGTCTGCCTCATAAACTTCTCGGCCGATTTCATCGAATGTTTACAGATATGGTAATTACCCCTGATGTCGTGCATCAGGGTTCGTGCATCAGGATGGTATTTTTTTCATTTCGACCCTTTTTAATGAGTTATGGCCCTTTGTTAAAAGTCTTTATCTTGACAACTCTTCCTTAACTACTAGGACGATTTCAGCAAAACTGGTTATCTGGCCTAACAAGATTGGTATGAAAGTATGTTTTAGCATGGGGAGGAAGTACAAGAAGTATGTCAGTGACATATATACTTAAATATATACTGTTGGGAGACTATGGATTGCTTTGCAATGCTTTGTCTTAGTTAGCCTTTAGCTTACAGTTCTGGTTTATATAGGAGCGAGGGTACTAGCTATTCTTTGGCTTACAGTTCTAGTTTTTTTGTGGTGTTTTTTTTTGCCTATTGTCCATTAATTAAACAAAATATGGAGGAGAATTACACTATTTTATATCGTTAATTCTAAACAAATAAAGCAAAGAATGATATCCTTCTCTGACTCCCCATACAAAAAAATATATTTCAGCACATTTAATTTTTGTGACCTTGAACGAAGGTCAAGGTCATCAACGTTTACAACACTTAAACTTATATTCACATGAACAACCTACTTGCCAAACATTAAGACCCAATGATCTTTAGTCAGGAAGAAACACAAGTTAAAGGAAATGTGGAAAGAACGCGATGCTTTTTTCTTTTTTGGAACCAAAAATGTTATATGACAAAACCGGTTGTCATTTTTTGAAATTCCTGATGCTGAAAGATATAATTAGTAGCCGACTTTTCAGAAAGTAAGAAAAATAGACTAGTTTTAGTCTATATAAATTTATGTGTCAAAAACTGAAAATTTTCTCATTAGAAATGAAATTTAACACACTTTTCTGCTTAATCTTCAATAAAATGACAATTCTTTCTTGAAATAGTCTAATATTCTGTATGAAAATAACAGTTTGAATATATTGCAATGATGATATAATTTTATAGCAATTGTGTCATTTAAATGCTCTAGGAGGAATTGTATTACCACACCTTTAGCACCTACACTGGTGTAAGTCAATGAGGTCCCATTTATTATCAAATGAGTTCTGAAACTAACTGTTCCTGATTTAAGCTTCATATATATATACCTTTTTAGCTAACCTGATCCGAAGGACCATGGTGAGCTTATGCCATACCGAAGCGTCCGTCATCCGTCGTCCAACGTCCGTCCGTCAACTTTTCCTTTAAAACGCTACTAGTCCTGAACGGCCAAGTAGATTTTGACTAAATTTGGTTTGGAGCATCCTTAGGCCAAGGGGACTCAATTTTGTATAAACGGTGGGTGTGGTCCCCCTGGGGGCAGAGAGGCGGGCCCAAAGGAGAAATAGAGGGAAAACCTTTAAAATCCCTCTTCTACCGTAGGGATTAAGGGATTTTTATCCTAATTTAGTCTGGAGCATCCTTGGGCTCAGGGAACTTAATTTTGTGTAAATGGTGGGTCTGGCCCCCTGGGGACTGAGGGGCGGGCCCAATAGGAGAAACATAGCAAATGATTCTTTAAAGTCCTTCTTCTTCTGTAGGAATGAAAGGATTTGTTCCATATTTGGTCAGAAGCATCCTTGGGGGAAGCGGAACAAATTCTGTATACATGGTGGGTCTGGCCCCCGGGGGCTGAGTGGCGGGGCCCAATAGGGGAAATCTAGCAAATTCTTTAAAATCCTTCTTCTTCTGTAGGAATGAAAGGATGTGTTCCATATTTGGTCTAAAGCCTCCTTGGGTGAAGGGGAACCAATTTTGTATAAACCGTGGGTGTGGTCCCCAGGGGCCTGAGGGGCAGGGCCCAATAGGCGAAGCATAGCAAATTATTCTTTAAAATCCTTCTCCTTCTGTAGGAATGAAAGGATTTGGTCCATATTTGGTTGAGCATTCTTGGGTAAAGGGAAACTAATTTTGTATAAACGGTGGGTGTGGCGCCCCTGGGACCTGAGGGGCGGGGCCATATAGGGGAAATAGAGGTAAAACATTTATAACCCTTCTTCTACCATAGGGATTCGGGGATTTTATCCTAATTTAGTCTGGAGTATCCTTGGGCAAAAGGGACTCAATTTCGTGTAAACAGCGAGTGTGGCCCTCCTGGGGGCAGAAGGTCGGAAGCCAATAAGGGAAACAAAACAAATTCTTCAAATACATGTACCTTCTTCTTCTGTACGAATGACAGGATTTTGTCCAAACTTGGTATGAAGTATCCTTGGGTAAAGGGGAACCAATTTTGTATAAACGGTGTGTCTAACTCCCCTGGAGGCAGAGAGGCGGGGCCCAATAGGGGAAATATGGGTAAAACCTTTAAAATCCTTCTTTTACCATAGGGATTAAAGAATTATGCCATGGCATAAGTTCACCGGTCCTTCGGACCAGGTGACCTAAAAAAACTTCTTAAAACACATTCATGATTCGTCGTAATATATATTTGATATTAGAAAATATGTAAGCAGCTTGGTTTTATATCACTTAGTATGTATGACTAAGATATAGAGTAAAATGATTAAAAATTAATTTTCTTTCAAACTGGAGTTAAAACAATGCTTATATCAAAATCCATCCTCGATATCCAGGGGTTACCCTCACCTACACTCTCTACACTGTATACGTAGAGAGCGTAGGTGAGCGTAACCCCTGGATATCGAGGATGATCAAAATCATGATAAAATGAATTATTATACCAAAGTCAGTAATGAGTCTGTAAAACAGATTACCAAGATAGGCAATGTCTTTCTGGTGCACAAAGATTTGAATGAAGCATATTTTATTGTTATGTACGGAAGTGTATGACCGCCATTATTAAACTGCATACGAATGGTCGCACTTAGCTTCATAAATACATGCATACACATAATATATTTAACAGTTTAAACTTCCATTGATTTTACAATCAATCTTTAGGGATATATCCATCTTTAAACATGTACATTTCCCGATATATTGTAAAATCAATCGAAGTTTAAGCAACTAATTTATCTCTTTTTATAATAAGATAGTGAAATCACTTATATACGAATGTCGCTGAAAAAGTCATGGCGTCCATGCAATACCATAATTAAGCAATGTACCAAATCAAAATATATCTACGTTTGAAGTTATTTCGTCTGCTGTGGCCAATACGTAATCAGTGGAGAAGTCTTGGTGTTTAGCGTAATTTCTAGAAATAACTTTATGAAACTGATGTTGTTGATAATGTCTCTATATCAAGCATTTCTGTTTGAGTGGCCATTTCACACAGAGGTCCAATCTACATGTATAAATAAATGGAATACCATTCGCAGGATCTAGTTAATAGACCAATATCAATGGTCAGTTTTATACTCAATCCGCTTTAAGCGTTGGACACCTACCTAAATGACCATGACTAATGAGGTTTTCGTTAGAACTGACCAGGGACGTATAGTGAAGTATATACTGTTCCTAAACTGACCAATGCCAGTCTTTCATTGTAGGCCACCTGTAAACGTGTGTTTAAATCGACCTAATCCCCTGTTAAACGATTGTACAACTTAATACTTAACGTATGCTTTCAAATCCCAAAAAAATAATCTGATTATATTCTAGTTAAAAATCAACTGCATGATTCATAGCTATATAACAACAGTAAGATAACAAACACATGTCGGGTTGTTTAATGAATCTTTTTCTTCCGGAAAAAAATGAGATCAGAAGTTTTGAGTTGGTGTTTCGGACAATTGGGTACACATGATCGTGAATCGATTTGCTAATAGGCGGCGGGAGGGCAGCAACCGGCCATCGTCGCTAGGGACGCGTCACAAGAGGTCCCGGTGTAAGTCACCATGGTAACCATGGTGGTGTGTGTCCTGACTTAAAACTGACTTGTTTAAATGTTTGTGGCATTAAGTCCAAGTTGCTTTTGCCTGAGTTTATTGATATGATTACATCTCATGATATTCTTGTTTTTGTCGAAACTAAAATTGACAATTTTGATATTCTGGAAATGCCTGAAAATTATTCATATTTCGTACAATTACTAGAAAGACAATTAAAAAAATAATGTGTGAATTTCACACATCAAACTGTAAACTTTTGTATACATATAGATATTACTGATCATTTGCTAAACCTAACATAGTTATATTGCATAATGAGTGTGGTTACAGCTTGCTTATCATGGTTTGTTTGTTATCTGTCTATTACAGTATTGTATGATGGGATTGTAACACTGTCTATTATACCTTTGTAATATTATATGGTATGATGAGTATTATAGTCACTATTATGCCATGGTATGATTGCACTGTATGGTGTGGTATACTATCTATAATATATATATCATGGAGTGCGAGTAATATATGTGTTATACTGTAATAATATTATTGTAGGATTGTACTGTAAGATGGATGCAACAGTGCCTGCCATACCACAGTGTGAACGCACGGTATGAGTGAATGTAATGCTATGTATTATACCATCGTAATAGTATTGTAAAATGAGTGTAATAATGTATATCACAGTGTATGATGAGTGTCATTGTATGATCAGTGCGTTATACTGTCTATTATAATACGGTATGCTAGTACAGTGTAATATTGTGTTTATCATTGTATAAGGAGTGTAATAGTTTCCACTATATTATTGTACGCTAGTATAGTAAGATGAGTGCTTTACGGTCAACCATATCATTGTTATATTGTACTTTATGATGACCTCTTGTAGTGTGCCTGAGTGATAATAAAAATCTCTGAAATCTCTGAAATCTCTGCATACTTACAGAGACGTGTACAATGTATATTACGTAATATATACGTCTCTGATACATATGCACCCAGGTAACACAGTACTGCACGCTATTGCTAAATGATGTATCTGTCAATCTATCTTCAAGCCCGAAAATCCTCTGGCCCTAACACCAGACTTCTCGTCCAGAGGAAACTCGAGCTATCTATCTTCGTCAAATTGATCTTCAATTCAGTTCATTTTATTCTGTAAAGCCTTAAGGCTTATGAGATGCATGACATGTCACGTGATAAATGTATTTGTATGTTCTTATCTCCGATCACAGAATTTAACCATACATTTTTTAAGAGATAAAAAAAAAAAAAACAAAAAAACGGACTGACATGAATTGCTTGACTATTGAAAAGATTATCATGTTTTTCCGTAGATCCTCTAGTTGGTTAACTAATTGTATACATTCTCATCAGATGTATATGAAGTGCATAACAAATGGGAAAATAAAAATATGAATGATAAACTGCCAGAATAAGATGTATAGGAAAGCAAACAAAGGGCACAACTCTTCAAGTTCGTGAAAATCCAACCCCTGAATTTCTGCTATTTTTAGGTAGCTTCTACACCAAAGTCAAATAACTTTAGCTACTTCAACTTCTGACAGGTCAATGACCCTTGATGAGACTTATTTATCTGTCAAAGATCAGACCAAAAAATACTGCAGTACAATTTTATGTCAACTTATGTATTAGTGGATTTGAACACCACTGTAAATATGAATGTTGAACAGCAATATTTTAACATTTGAGCGAACACATATATTTTCTTTTACAATCCTTTTAATCACAGGTTTAGGGAATGAAGGGTTTAAATGTTGTTTGTTGATGTTTAGTGGATCCAGGGACGTATACTATATACTGTCCCTGGTGGATCGAAGAGATACATGTATAACCTTTTTTTTTAAACACAGTATTCTAAAAGATATGATTAAGGTTTCAGACTATTTTCAGTTATCAGCATCTTTTGAGGAAACTCCATGTTTTGTAGCAGAAAAATGTCAACACATAATGTGAAGTGTATAGTGCAGTGGATATAGAAAGCTCAATTCCTGCTATTTATTTGTAGTAAAGTTGTCAAAGAATCAGATATTTGGCAGACATATAATAACATATGACTTAAACAGTTTTGATTTGTGTAACAATTACATTGAAGTTATTCGACTTCTGTTTGCTTTGAAATATTCTGTATAATAAAATAAATATTACGGAAATGTGATTTGCATCTGTTTAAAACGTACCTTGCAGAGACTGGAAGCCGAATAAAAATAATTCGTAATGTCACTTTGCCTATTTAAGATTCATCAATGGTACATTGTACTAAAGGTATAAGGAAGAAAGAAAAAAACATGTCTTAATAGTTTAGAAAAAAAACCGATAGGGGAAAGGCGCCTATAAGACCATGAAAAACAAAAATTCCGGTTCCGGTATGGCGATGAGCGGTCGATTCAAACGTTGCTA
>NW_018407365.1:0-483 GCF_002113885.1 Mizuhopecten yessoensis
AACAATCAGAACACATTTCTACATCTTATGGACGATATTAGTTTGTAAAGAAATGCGAATATAGATTTTTTTTTTTTAGCAAAAGTATCAACAGCCGAAAAAAGAAAGAAAAAATAATAGTATTCTGATATTAGCTGTATGCACCATCACAAGGATATTCCAAGGGTTCTTACCTGTATGTTAGAAGGTCCATTTATACATCCTTTCCACACCGAATAACCAATCACACACACACAAAAATGGAAATACCATTAAATAATATTCACAGACGGAAAAAACCCAGCATAAAAATTATAGCAGATCGGTAACCAGATCACACTGGTATAATGTCCTTACCGATCGTCACTTGTGTCTACTTTCTTGTCACAAGGTGGCATCGTTTAATAGAAATCCCTCCTCAAGAGGGGTCTCGAAAGAGAGTCTGCGTTTCTGTCAATCGTTGAGCACTACAAACAACTTTCCGTCTACACTATAGGAATTTCT
>NW_018407365.1:569-2116 GCF_002113885.1 Mizuhopecten yessoensis
CACGATCGTTTGCACACAGTCTTCCACCGATTCCTTTTCGCCCGGATCTTTCAGTCCAGCAATTCTCAACGAATTTTTCCTGCCCTGCTGTTCGAAGTCGTTGTGTTTCCCGGCCATCTCATTTTGTCGGTCTTTAGTATTAACTAACTCCTGAATAGTAGTCAGTCGCGAAGCTTAGTCGATGGTCTCAACTGTTTTTGCACAAAATGTGTATTTTCCGATGAAATATCTACTAATTTTCCACACAGTATACTAGTCAAACATATTATCCAGACGTTAGCAGAAAAAAAATTTAAAAAAAATATAATGTCACCAACACTATTATAAAAAAAAGGGAAGGACAAGAACTAATTACACATCAACATTCACAGTGATATCGGCAGAAACCGATATACTTTCAAAGTCTTTGATATCCAACCACACAAAATATCATAAGAGAACCCATTCCCCATCCCAATTCAAAATAGTTTCAAGCATGCCAGATTCTGAAACCTGAACTTTTTAATAAAGCAACAGAGTATACATGCGTCGTTCATATGAATATAAATAACCCTAGCAAAATAGCCTGCCGAGTTATTTATAAAAAATAATCGTGCTTCACCAAACGATGGCCTACCATCTGACTGCGTCATGTGCAAGTTTTCCCGTTTTTCCAGCTATAACTTCAATAGTACTTGACATCAATTGATAAAGGCAAATCGCCACTTCCGTCCGCTTACGCACAATATCGCCGCACTCAGTTACAAAGTACATGTATAATGATTTAGTCAATTGGAAACCTAAGGCACACTATATTACAGACAGGTATTACACATGTATTTTTTATACCAACTTAATTACGATATAAACTTGATAGTTACGACCATATTTAACAAATCAAGGATTTGGGCGATACATACCATAAGAACGCTGCTTTTTTCGAAATTTTCAAAACCGGAGATGACCATATCAGTATGTTGCTGACTATCCATTGGGTGTATTTTTTTACTGTTTGAATTTCCAGCTTATTGGTACATACTGTTAAAATCTGTCAACCCAAAATAAAAGCAAAAGTAAATACAGCACAAACCTAAAATAGTAAGGACATCAAGGAAATAAGAAAGATTACAACAAGAACGATACAAACCTAGATACAGTGAAACTCTTCGTTATCATTTTAGCAAAATTTCGCAGGACCTCCCAAAACATCCCTCACCTCCCAAAACATCCCTCACCTCCCAAATCAATCTCTCACACGGCAACAAACACAAATGATAGATAAAATATCTATTTTACTTTATTTAAAACGGAATGAAAAGAAAAGACATGGTTAGTATAAAGACAAAAAAGGTTACCCATGGTACCAGACACAGCGACTGATAACAGCCTACCGAGGACATCACACTCTACGTCTTACAACAGCCTACCGAGGACAGCACACTCCATGCCTGACAACAGCCTACCGAGGACATCACACTCCACGCCTAACAACAGCCTACCGAGGACATCACACTCCACGTCTTACAACAGCCTACCGAGGACATCACACTCCACGCCTGACAACAGCC
>NW_018407366.1:0-210 GCF_002113885.1 Mizuhopecten yessoensis
GTAACAACATTAGTAACAACATTATCACTAGTAACAACATTATCATTAGTAATAACATTAGTAACAACATTAGTAACAACATTAGTAACAACATTAGTAACAACATTATCACTAGTAACAACATTATCACTAGTAACAACATTATCACTAGTAACAACATTAGTAACAACATTATCACTAGTAACAACATTATCACTAGTAACAACATTA
>NW_018407366.1:260-483 GCF_002113885.1 Mizuhopecten yessoensis
ACTAGTAACAACATTAGTAACAACATTATCACTAGTAACAACATTATCACTAGTAACAACATTAGTAACAACATAAGTAACAACATTATCACTAGTAACAACATTATCACTAGTAACAACATATCACTAGTAACAATATTAGTAACAACATTATCACTAGTAACAACATTATCACTATTAACAACATTATCACTAGTAACAACATTAGTAACAACATTATCAC
>NW_018407366.1:2658-3215 GCF_002113885.1 Mizuhopecten yessoensis
GTATCACTAGTTACAACATAAGTAACAACATTATCACTAGTAACAACATTATCACTAGTAACAACATTATCACTAGTAACAACATTAGTAACAACATAAGTAACAACATTATCACTAGTAACAACATTATCACTAGTAACAACATATCACTAGTAACAACATTAGTAACAACATTATCACTAGTAACAACATTATCACTAGTAACAACATTATCACTAGTAACAACATTAGTAACAACATTANTCACTAGTAACAACATTAGTAACAACATTATCACTAGTAACAACATTAGTAACAACATTAGTAACAACATAAGTAACAACATTATCACCAGTAACAACATTAGTAACAACATTATCACTAGTAACAACATTATCACTAGTAACAACATTAGTAACAACACTAGTAACAACATTAGTAACAACATTAATAACAACATTATCACCAGTAACAACATTATCACTAGTTACAACATTAGTAACAACATTATCACTAGTAACAACATTATCACAAGTAACAACATTAGTAACAACATTATCACTAGTAACAACATTATC
>NW_018407367.1:0-483 GCF_002113885.1 Mizuhopecten yessoensis
TGAAGCCTGCTGTTAATATGTTACTATAACTACCAAATATTGTTACGTGGAGAGAACATAAAAAGGTGAAGCCTGCTGTTAATATGTTACTTTAACTACCAAATACTGTTATATGGAGAGAACACAAATAGGTGAAGCCTGCTGTTAATATGTTACGATAACTACCAAATATTGGTATATGGAGAGAACACTAATAGATGTAGTCTGCTGTTAATATATAACTACCAAATACTGCTATATGGAGAGAACACAAATAGGTGAAGCCTGCTGTTAATATGTAACTATAACTACCAAATATTGTTGTATGGAGAAAACACTAATAGTTGTAGTCTGCTGTTAATATATAACTACCAAATACTGTTATATGGAGAGAACATAAATAGGTTTAGTCTTTTGTTAATATGTTACTTTAACTACCAAATATTGTTATATGGAGAAAACACTAATAGTTGTAGTCTGCTGTTAATATGTTACTATAACTAC
>NW_018407367.1:4012-4137 GCF_002113885.1 Mizuhopecten yessoensis
TTAAATAGGTGTAGTCTGCTGTTAATATGTAACTATAACTACCAAATACTGTTATATGGGGAGAACATAAATAGGTGTAGTCTGCTGTTAATATGTTACTATAACTACCAAATACTGTTATATGG
>NW_018407367.1:4243-4467 GCF_002113885.1 Mizuhopecten yessoensis
GAGAACATAAATAGGTGTAGTCTGCTGTTAATATGTTACTATAACTACCAAATACTGTTATATGGGGAGAACATAAATAGGTGTAGTCTGCTGTTAATATGTTACTATAACTACTAAATACTGTTATATGGAGAGAACACAAAAAGGTTTAGTCTGCTGTTAATATGTTACTATAACTGCCAAATACTGTTATATGGGGAGAACATAAATAGGTGTAGTCTGCT
>NW_018407368.1:0-483 GCF_002113885.1 Mizuhopecten yessoensis
ACAATCTATACTTACCACACCAGTTTACTTGTATACAGTTACAAAATGTACAACCTATACTTACCACACCAGTTTACCAGTACACCGTTACAAACTGCACAACCTATACTTACCACACCAGTTTACTTGTATACAGTTACAAAATGCACAAACTATGGTTACCACACCAGTTTACCTGTACACAGTTACAAACTGTACAATCTATACTTACCACACCAGTTTACTTGTATACAGTTACAAACTGCGCAACCTATACTTACCACACCAAATTACTTGTATACAGTTACAAACTGCACAACCTATACTTACCATACCTTACTGTTATACAATTACAAACTGCACAACCTATACTTACCACACCAAATTACTTGTATACAGTTACAAACTGCACAAACTATGGTTACCACACCAGTTTACTTGTACACAGTTACAAACTGTACAATCTATACTTACCACACCAGTTTACTTGTATACAGTTACAAA
>NW_018407368.1:1827-19273 GCF_002113885.1 Mizuhopecten yessoensis
TGTACGTGAACATGTTATTCAACACAAACCTGCAGATTTCTGTTCAATTTACTCCAACAAATTTGTTCATTACTTCATTCACACAAATAGTAAAATAGGATATATTTTATTTAAACAGTATTGTGTTCGAGATAATATTCATGCATCGGTAAAAGTTGATTAACTTAAAAATATAATTTATTTACCTATCGGCGCTCAGAAAACTTGAAAAATGACGTCAATTTAAAAAAATATGATTTCCGCTCTCCCACAATGCACGGCGATGTTAAAATGTTCAATTATAATTCGTGATCGATCTCTCCGGTAATAAGCTAAAGGTTTTATCTAATATCAAAGGAAATTTGAGAATGAAAGTGATATTATCTAAGTCCAACATACAATTTTACGCATTATACTTAAAATGTGACGATAAGGCCTACATTTTGTGTTTTGTTTTGTAAGTAAGAACTCGATGTTTCACATAAGAGAATGATATCTACGACGACGTGTAGATATCAAAATGTCCCACTCCCTTTTTCTTTGATATCCTAAGGAAGAAACTTCATCTACAGCAGACTAATGAAGTCCTGAAATATCGGTCGTGTTGCCTAGGGAATTTCATTTCTTGTAAGCTGGAGACCCAGTTCTGTCCGATGACAACCATGAACATTAGTCTGTTAATTTGTACATTAAGACGGTTGTTGCGTAAATTATTTTCCTGTGGGAAATGGTATTTAAGCAAATTAATTTTATTGAAATGAGGCCTTTGATGAACGGCTAAAGCTAGTTTGGCTGTGCTAGCTTTCTAACTGTGATAAACCGACAGATAGTAAAACTGCATAATACAATTTTGAATAATACAAATAAAATTCGCTTCATTTTTACAAATCGTAATCAGCCTGTATTAATGAAGTAGTTTTATTGAGATATTTTAGGTAAGGGCCGAATCTTCAGGGCAATGAGGTGAAAAACCGATAACACGTAATTTCAGCAAGTACTGAAACTGGCGTACCTTCATCGAGAATGCGAGAGCGAATTAGAGTAGCTCCGTCGCCGTCATATCATCGTGTCGCCGACGTTGTGTCCTCCTGTTGTCGCTTTAGTATTCTCGCGTTGTCATTGTCGTGTTGTCGCTAGGCACTGCCTGTTGTCTAATCCTTTTGTCAACACAATGAAATTTGTTGAAATCAAAGTCTGGGGAGCAATATTGTGAGATTTACCTTTTTGACCCTTACCGGTCACATTATTTCTCCATAACTTTTATAAACTGTTAGTATGTTTAAGCTAGAAATCATATTGTCTCAACGATATCATTCTACAGATGAAGACCGATGTGTGTCGTTTTACTACCAAGTGAACCGACGTCAGTTCTATCTGGACGTCTATGTCCTTCCCGAAGGATCTAATACGTATGAACGTGTATGGGAATTACCTGGACCAGTACAGAAAGACACGTGGCTGTTTGCCGAAGTCGATGTTTCTGAAAAGGAGGTTTGTTACTTTTTGTTTGGAACCAACTTATGAAAAACATCAAAATAGCATGTTCTGCTTGTTTTTCCTTTATATAGTTAGTGCTGTACTTGTTTGTTGTTTAATCTGTACATGTTCTACTTGTTTGTTGTTTAAGCTGTACATGTTCTACTTGTTTGTATGTATGCTCTCCAGGGAGTTGAAAAAGATATTGATTAGTTGCAATAGCCCAATAGCCCCGGGTAATAATTTGTAAACCGCTTTGAGACAAACTACGGCATGAACAGTAACGACTGACAAAGCCGGGAGTGATAACAAATGTAACAGTAATGACTGACAAAGTCGGGAGTGATAACACATGTAACAGTAAAGACTGACAAAGCCGGGAGTGATAACAAATGTAACAGTAATTACTGACAAAGTCGGGAGTGATAACACATGTAACAGTAAAGACTGACAAAGACGGGAGTGATAACAAATGTAACAGTAAAGACTGACAACGCCGGGAGCGATAACACATGTAACTGTAAAGACTGACAAAGCCGGGAGTGATAACAAATGTAACAGTAATTACTGACAAAGTCGGGAGTGATAACACATGTAACAGTAAATACTGACAAAGCCGGGAGTGATAACACATGTACCAGTAATGACTAACAAATCTGGGAGTGATAACACATGTAACCGAAATGACTGACAAAGCCGGGAGTGATAACACAAGTAACTGTAACGACTGACAAAGTCGGGAGGGAACAGTAATGACTGACAAAGCCGGGAGTGATAACCCATGTAACAGTAATGACTGACAAAGCCGGGAGTGATAACCCATGTAACAGTAATGACTGACAAAGCCGGGAGTGAAAACACATGTAACAGTAATGACTGACAAAGACGGGAGTGATAACAAATGTAACAGTAAAGACTGATAACGCCGGGAGTGATAACACATGTAACTGTAAAGACTGACAAAGCCGGGAGTGATAACAAATGTAACAGTAATGACTGACAACGCCGGGAGTGATAACACATGTAACTGTAAAGAATGACAAAGCCGGGAGTGAACAGTAATGACTGACAAAGCCTGGAGTGATAACACATGTAACAGTAAAGACTGACAAAGCCGGGAGTGATAACAAATGTAACAGTCATGACTGACAAAGTCGGGAGTGATAACACATGTAACAGTAAGGACTAACAAAGCCGGGAGTGATAACACAAGTAACTGTAACGACTGACAAAGTCGGGAGGGAACAGTAATGACTGACAAAGCCGGGAGTGAAAACACATGTAACAGTAATGACTGACAAAGCCGGGAGTGAAAACACATGTAACAGTAATGACTGACAAAGCCGGGAGTGATAACAAATGTAACAGTAATTACTGACAAAGTCGGGAGTGATAACACATGTAACAGTAAATACTGACAAAGCCGGGAGTGATAACACATGTGATAACACATGTAACTGTAACGACTGACAAAGCCGGGAGCGATAACACATGTAACTGTAACGACTGACAAAGCCGGGAGTGATAACAAATGTAACAGTAATTACTGACAAAGTCGGGAGTGATAACACATGTAACAGTAAAGACTAACAAAGCCGGGAGTGATAACACATGTAACTGTAACAACTGACAAAGCCGGGAGTGAACAGTAATGACTGACAAAGCCTGGAGTGATAACACATGTAACAGTAATGACGGGAGTGATAACACATGTAACTGTAAAGAATGACAAAGCCGGGAGTGAACAGTAATGACTGACAAAGCCAGGAGTGATAACAGATGTAACAGTAATGACTAACAAAGCCGTGAGTGATAACACATGTAACAGTAATGATTGACAAAGCCGGGAGTGATAACACATGTACCAGTAATGACTAACAAATCTGGGAGTGATAACCCATGTAACAGTAATGACTGACAAAGCCGGGAGTGATAACAAATGTAACAGTAAAGACTGACAACGCCGGGAGTGATGTACCAGTAATGACTAACAAATCTGGGAGTGATAACCGATAACACATGTAACAGTAATGCCTAACAAATCCGGGAGTGATAACACATGTAACAGTAAAGACTAACAAAGCCGGTAGTGATAACACATGTAACAGTAAAGACTGACAAAGCCGGGAGTGATAACATATGTAACAGTAATGACTGACAAAGTCGGGAGGGATAACACATGTAACAGTAATGACTGACAAAGCCGGGAGTGATAACACAAGTAACTGTAACGACTGACAAAGTCGGGAGTGAACAGTAATGACTAACAAAGCCGGGAGTGATAACACATGTAACTGTAACGACTGACAAAGCCGGGAGTGATAACACGTGTAACTGTAAAGACTGACAAAGTCGGGAGTGAACAGTAATGACTGACAAAGCCGGGAGTGATAACACATGTAACAGTAATGACTGACAAAGTCGGGAGCGATAACACATGTAACAGTAATGACTGACAAAGTCGGGAGTGATAACACATGTAACAGTAAAGACTAACAAAGCCGGGAGTGATAACACATGTAACATTAATGACTAACAAATCCGGGCGTGATAACACATGTAACAGGAATGACTGACAAAGCCGGGAGTGATAACACATGTAACTGTAACGACTGCACAAGCCGGGAGTGATAACACATGTAACAGTAAAGACTGACAAAGCATGGAGTGATAACACATGTACCTGTAACGACTGACAAAGCCGGGAGTGATAACACATGTAACAGTAATGACTAACAAATCCGGGCGTGATAACACATGTAACAGTAATGACTGACAAAGCCGGGAGTGATAACACATGTAACAGTAACGACTGACAAAGCCGGGAGAGATAACACATGTAACTGTAACGACTGATAAAGTCGGGAGTGATAACACATGTAACGGTAACGACTGACAAAGTCGGGAGTGAACAGTAATGACTGACAAAGCCGGGAGTGGTAACACATGTAACTCTAACGACTGACAAATCAGGGAGTGATAACACATGTAACAGAAATGACTAACAAATCCGGGCGTGATAACACAAGTAACAGTAATGACTGACAAAGCCGGGAGTGATAACACATGTAACTCTAACGACTGACAAATCCGGGAGTGATAACACATGTAACTGTAACGACTGACAAAGCCGGGAGGGATAACACATGTAACTGTAATGACTGACAAAGTCGGGAGTGAGCAGTAATGACTGACAAAGTCGGGAGAGAACAGTAATGACTGAAAAAGCCGGGAGTGATAACAAATGTAACTCTAACGACTGAAAAATCCGGGAGTGATAACCCATGTAACTGTACCGACTGACAAAGCCGGTAGTGATAACACATGTAGCTGTAACGACTGACAAAGTCGGGAGTGAACAGTAATGACTAACAAAGCCGGGAGGGATAACACATGTAACTGTAACGACTGACTAAGCCGGGAGTGATAACACATGTAACAGTAAAGACTGACAAAGCCAGGAGTGATAACACATGTAACAGTATATAAATATGACATTCATTAGCAGGTGACAGTGAATATTGTCAACCCTCAAAAACCCATTGTCACCCTCGGCTTCGCCTCGGGTGACATAGGTTTTCTCGGGTTGACAATATTCACTTTTACCTGCTAATGAATGTCATATCTATTTTGTTACACCAAAAGTAAATGTAGCTCAGAAACGGCAGCAAACCTCGATAATGACATCTTGTTTGTTGATAGTCTGCTTTTTACAATCGCTATCGCACCGGCGCTTGATGAAATTGGCTGTTGCCGTCAAACGTTCTTGTGGCCATCACGGTGGGGAAACGAAGCAGTGCACGCACATTTTTTGCGCATGTGATATTTTTCACTGTCTCATTGCAATATCACCCGCGCCCCTTTAAACCAAAATATTTTCGGAGGGTGACAGATTTTTTTGTTTAATTTTCTCCCAACCAATCAAATAGCTAGAAATTCACTTGAGGTGTAACAATAATGACTAACAAAGTCGGGAGTGATAACACATGTAACAGTAACGACTGACAAAGCCGGGAGTGATAACACATGTAACTGTAAATACTGACAAAGCCGGGAGTGATAACACATGTAACAGTAACGACTGACAAAGCCAGGAGTGATAACACATGTAACTGTAAAGACTGACAAAGCCGGGAGTGATAACACATGTAACAGTAACATTGAACAGAAGTTAAAACAGAACACATTTCGCAGAAATATGGGACAAAAAACAGAAGAAATAAGCTATGTTTACGCCTGACAATAACTGACAAAAACATTAACGACTGAAAATGAACGTAAGTGACAACAGAACACATGTTATGAAAACGAGGGACAAAGAACAGAAGTGGTAGCACAGAAACGAGGGACAAAGAACAGAAGTGGTAGTACAGAAACGAGGGACAAAGGACGAGTATGTTAAGTTAACGAATGACAGCAAACAGAAATCCTAACATTTGATATAACGAACAACTTACGATTAACGAAAGTGATAAATATTTGAGAAAATACCAACTGACAATGACCAGGAATCATAACATATTTGTAATTATGACTTAACATTGAACAGATATTGCAGCCTGATACAATATAATAGTGGACGACTCCTGATCTATCAGATTCAAACTTGGTCTCATTTTTCACGGATACCCGTTCAGGAAACGGTGGAACTATTCCTAAAAATCACTCATGCATAAATTAGACATGGCTTAATAGATATTTCGATGAATTTAATTCAAACACGGTCGAAAGAAGCGTTGCAAGTTACGTCCGTGGAGCTCGAAAATGAACAGCTTGGGATATGGAACATTTGTTTGGAAATCAAATGTTTAAGTGAATAGTGTATGGTTATAATATAATTATTATATTGATGAGCATGGTCCTGAAAAATAAAATTTTGAAGAGTTAGGATCTTATAATTTAATATGACAAAGGGGGGTTTCAAAAATGGCCCCTCTTTTGATTTCAACCTTCTTTTGGTAATGTAGGTAATGCGTGCAGTACAGTAACGATACTTCCGATTGTGTTCAACGTTGAAATTAAGCAATGTCAATAACGTTGATAAAAATAAAATTAATCAACGTTGTTTCAAAGTCATATTACAACAACATTTCAATGTTGAAAACATTACATTGAATCGACGTTGATTTAACGTTTATTAACGCCACGAACAAATATCAACTTCATTTAAACGTTGAATAAACGTCGTGTGCCTGCTAGGATGATGCAAAAAATACGATTTTTGTCAGAAAAACTACTTTCATGCTGATATTCCATTTGTCGACCCCTATGCTGTTATCAAAATAATTAATTATAATAATTAGAATAGTGATTCATAGTAATAACTCCGAATGTATAAGAGATTGAAAAAATGTTAAAACAGCAGCATAAATCTCGTAGCACTTCTGAAACAAAAGGTATGAGAGGGGAGGTTTCTTTGTAATTTAAACAAAGCTGGAAATAGTCACTTTAAACCAAATTACACACAAACAAACAAATAATTCAAAACATTGTATTAACCATCACAAAGGTTCATAGTCAAATAATAGCAAACGACAAGGATTGATCAATGGTTACCAAACATATGTAAAAGTAACATCTTACACTGAATATAATGATATAACATGTACTAGCGAATATGTATGACAATGAACAGGAAATAAATATGTGTAATAATTAACACCTGATATTGAACAAGATTGATTTCATACTTTATAAAAAGGTGACTAAAACAAATAGACATGAACACAAAAAATAGCAGGTAAAAGGGAACCATTGACAAGGAAGAGGTAAAATACCATAATAAAGCACACCACCGCGAGTGACCAGACATTATATTATATCATGTGTACCTGTGGCAACTGACGACAGAAATATTAATGACATATAAAATGTTGTCAAAACGCATTTAAAAAAAGTGAAATCTATTGAAAATTGCATTGCAATTTTGTATCAGTGTTTGTTCTGAGATTGGCGTTTTTAACTATTACAGATAGCCATCGCTGGCTGGATCGGCCGTAGAAGATCAAGGGTCTCTGTAGACAACATCAAAGTCTCACTTGGAACATGCGCGAGTTTGAGTAAGTAACATGCATTGTGTATCACGTCCTTAACAATAAACGTCATTAAAACCGTATCATCGTCTGAATAGAAAGTCGGCGGCTTCATATGCAGTTACCATTCTTGCTGATCAGTACCAACTGTGTTATCGCCTCTCTTTGTTATCAGTACCAACTGTGTTATCCCCTCTCTTTGTTATTAGTACCAACTGTGTTATCTACTCTCTTTGTCATCAGTACCAACTGTGTCATCCCCTCTCTTAGTCATCAGTACCAACTGTGTCACCCCCTCTCTTAGTTAGCAGTACCAACTGTGTCATCCCCTCTCTTAGTTATCAGTACCAACTGTGTTATTTCCTCTCTTTGTTATCAGTCCCAACTGTGTTATCGCCTCTATTTGTTATCAGTACCAACTGAGTTATCTCCTCTCTTTGTTAACCGTACCAACTGTGTTATCTCCTTTCTTTGTTATCAGTACCAAGTGTGTTATCCCCTCTCTTTGTTATCTGTACCAACTGTGTTATCTCTTCTCTTTGTTATCAGTACCAACTGTGTTATCTCCTCTCTTTGTTAACCGTACCAACTGTGTTATCTCCTCTCTTTGTTATCAGTACTAACTGTGTTATCCCCTCTCTTTGTTATCAGTACCAACTGTGTTATTTCCTCTCTTTGTTATCAGTACCAACTGGGTTATCTCCTCTCTTTGTCATCAGTACCAACTGTGTTATCTCATCTCTTTGTTATCAGTACAAACTGTGTTATCTCCTCTCTTTGTTATCAGTATCAACTGTGTTATCTCCTCTCTTTGTTATTAGTACCAACTGTGTTATCCCCTCTCTTTGTTATCAGTACCAACTGTGTTATCCCCTCTGTTTGTTATCAGTACCAACTGTGTTATCCCCTCTGTTTGTTATTAGTACCAACTGTGTTATCTCATTTCTTTGTTATCAGTACCAACTGTGTTATCTCCTCTCTTTGTTATCCGTACCAACTGTGTTATCTCCTCTCTTTATTATCAGTACCAACTGTGTTATCTCCTCTGTTTGTTATTAGTACCAACTGTGTTATCGTTATCTCCTCTCTTTGTTATCAGTACCAACTGTGTTATCTCCTCTCTTGGTTATCAGTACCAACTGTGTTATCTCCTCTCTTTATTATCAGTACCAACTGTGTTATTTCCTCTCTTTGTTATCAGTACCAACTGGGTTATCTCCTCTCTTTGTCATCAGTACCAACTGTGTTATCCCCTCTATTTGTTATCAGTACCAACTGTGTTATCTCCTCTCTTTATTATCAGTACCAACTGTGTTATTTCCTCTCTTGGTTATCAGTACCAACTGGGTTATCTCCTCTCTTGGTCATCAGTACCAACTGTGTTATCCCCTCTCTTTGTTATCAGTCCCAACTGTGTTATCTCCTGTCTTTGTTATCAGTACCAACTGTGGTATCTCCTCTCTTTGTTATCAGTACCAACTGAGTTATCTCCTCTCTTTGTTATCCGTACCAACTGTGTTATCTCCTCTCTTTGTTATCAGTACCAACTGTGTTATCTCTTCTCTTTGTTATCAGTACCAACTGGGTTATCTCCTCTCTTTGTTATCAGTACCAACTGTGTTATCTCCTCTCTTTGTTATCCGTACCAACTGTGTTATCTCCTCTCTTTGTTATCAGTTTCAACTGTGTTATATCTTCTCTTTGTTATCAGTACCAACTGTGTTATCCCATCTCTTTGTTATCAGTACCAACTGTGTTATCCCCTCTCTTTGTTATCAGTTCCAACTGTGTTATCTCCTCTCTTGGTTATCCGTACCAACTGTGTTATATCCTCTCTTTGTTATCAGTTCCAACTGTGTTATCCCCTCTCTTTGTTATCAGTACCAACTGTGTTATCTCTTCTCTTTGTTATCAGTACCAACTGGGTTATCTCCTCTCTTTGTTATCAGTACTAACTGTGTTATCCCCTCTCTTTGTTATCAGTACCAACTGGGTTATCTCCTCTCTTTGTTATCAGTACTAACTGGGTTATCTCCTCTCTTTGTTATCAGTACTAACTGTGTTATCTCCTCTCTTTGTTATCAGTACCAACTGTCTTATTTCCTCTCTTTGTTATCAGTACCAACTGTGTTATCCCCTCTCTTTGTTATCAGTTCCAACTGTGTTATCCCCCTCTTTTATGAGTACCACATGTGTTTTCCTTCTCTTTGTTATCAGTACCAACTGTGTCATCCCCTCTCTTAGTTATCAGTACCAACTGTGTCATCCCCTCTCTTAGTTATCAGTTCCAACTGTGTTATCTCCTCTCTTTGTTATCAGTACCAACTGTGTTATTTCCTCTCTTTGTTATCAGTTCCAACTGTGTTATCTCCTCTCTTTGTTATCAGTACCAACTGTGTTATTTCCTCTCTTTGTTATCAGTTCCAACTGTGTTATCTCCTCTCTTTGTTATCAGTACCAACTGTGTTATTTCCTCTCTTTGTTATCAGTTCCAACTGTGTTATCTCCTCTCTTTGTTATCAGTACCAACTGTGTTATTTCCTCTCTTTGTTATCAGTTCCAACTGTGTTATCTCCTCTCTTTGTTATCAGTACCAACTGTGTTATCTCCTCTCTTTGTTATCAGTACTTATTGTGTTATCCCCTCTCTTTGTTATCAGTACCAACTGTGTTATCTCATCTCTTTGTTATCTGTACCAACTGTGTTATCCCCCTCTTTTATGAGTACCACATGTGTTTTCCTTCTCTTTGTTAACAGTACCAACTGTGTTATCCCCTCTCTTAGTTATCAATAATAATTTTGATATTGGTCGTCTAAGTGGGAAGGATATTTGTTGTATCTAACTGATAGGATGTAACAGAGTGTTATATGTTATCTTTCACTGGTACTAATATTTGTATTTCCAAGTTTGTTTTGACAAACACAGTTGCAGATATTGCTTTGCTTCATTAATTTAGGTAATATAATCGAATAGCCATATCTTTTAATGTATTTTCGGTAAAGATGAAATATTTGGTTAGTGTATTTATTAATTTTACATGTACAGGCAGGATAAAATGTCAAAAGGACGCAATTAAATCAAGATTATATTTATATTAGATTATCAGATCAATCACACCACTGCTAGGTATATCTATGGTAGGCTAAGACTTTTTAACGAAGTATGCTCATAAACAATTGGAATCATGTGGTACCATTACGGAGTGACTAATTCAGATAAAGGCCATTATATACATCAAATCAATTACCAAATCTCACTGAGATGCAATGGCTTCGTATCATCACGACGTGGATAACGTCTCTGGCTTGTCACAATCACAGGGTCTGTGCTTGTTACATGTACAAGCACGCGCGGGTCATCTGGTGGACTAGTAACTTCACTGGTCTAAGCATTTGGGCTTGGTGCTGTGGACATGCCCTCTTGGGCGGATTGGTCGAGTGATTAACGCTCCGGCCTTCCACGCGGTCAGGGTTCGATCCCCGAAATCGTCGTACGCATGCAATATCAGAGAAAGTATTTTTTTCTCCTGCCCGCACAACTACAACAACCAGGTGGAGTATAAATGGTCTGGGCTGGATGTTCCGGTATCTGGGCTGTAGAAATGTGGCACTATAAAAGATGCCGTTGGAAGCACGGTCCCACTACAAACAAAACTCAATACATCTCCAGCACACACACAGGCATACACACATAGGGCGATATTAGCCAGGTGGCATTGGACTAGTAGTTAGCGCCTGATAAGGCGGCTCCTGCGAATTACTCAAAAATTGTATTGATAAATGTATATGCTAATTGTATTAATTATATGTCTATGTACTGAAAAGCGCTATAGAGCGGCTTATGTTAGCTAGAAAGGGTGCTATATCAAATGCTGTATAGTTATTGTATTTATTCCCTCAAAAGGGATATGTGGAGTTAAGAATACTTGGGTACAGTCTTGAGCATTTTGAACGTCAGAAACCACTGTAATTTCACAGTTCGGAACACGTGCATGCGTTTGATCCACATGTCTCTTTCATTTCAGACCACCCACCTGAATAGCATACATGTATGTCATCGGTCCCAGCTTACGGAGAACAATGCCCTTGAATCTTTGTATTCCGACGATAGTCGCGTGTAATTACAATATCTCAAACTTCAAATAAACGGGTTTATGACACTGTATGTGCAGTTTTGTTGTTGTCATTTCCCAGACAGATCCGGAAGCTTTATATCAAGCCTGGTTCTCAATTTGTTTCCTTAGAATAGTTCACTTGGAGTAGTCTTTTTAAGACTGTGGGGTGTCGTACGATTACTACCAGATAAATGAAACAAATTTCTTGGTTCATGAAATCATCTTCCTGAACTATCGATTTTATAGCTTGCTTAAAAGTTCGTAAGGCGTGCTTTGCCCTACCATCTACGCTATGGTGATATGGTGCTGAAAGTTAATGACGCACCCGTTTTCCTTTAAGAATGTGATAAACTTCGGACCGTTAGGTATCTGAATCTGGTTTCTTGTGTAAAACTTATGACGTAAAAAATCCCTCAATGCATCAATAGTACTGGTTGTCGTTGTCGCAGACATGCCTATTGCACCAAGCCACTTCAAATGTGCATTTACTATGATCATAAACATTTCACCCATGAATGGACCAGCGAAGTCGACATAAATACGGCCCATGGCGCTGAATGCCATCTCTGGGTGTTGGTAGGAGACTTGGGAGCAGCAAGTCGTATGTTTTTGCATGCCTCATATGTGGTCACTTTCAGCTCAATGTCAGCATCTATGTTTGCGCTATGGTGATATGGTCTATGTAACCGAGACAGCAGGGATTCTATTCTTACAATTCCTGTGTCGTTGCAAGGCAACTCATATACAATATTATTTTGATATCGTTCTGGTATGATCACACGTACACCTCTCAGGAAACAGCCTTCATCAACGGGCAATGCCTCTCTGATCCGGCGATACGGCTGAGGAACATCCCTAGCTGGACATTCGGTCATCAACTTCTGGCAAACTCCATGACACGAGACAGAACTGGATAACCTTTAGTTGTCGATGTAACACGCGAAGCAGTAATGGGAAAACTTTTAACCTGCAGTCTGTTTACTAACTCGGCTTACTTTACTTAGAAAACATAGTCATCACTGTTGTAACTAGTTTCCATGGAAAGCGCGACAACGCATCAGTATTTCCATTTTGGTTCGTCTATCGAATCCGACAGCTGTATTGCCCATCGTCATAATCGTGATGAGACCAAAACTTGAATGTCTTTCTTTGGAGCCAAGATAGTCGCCAGAGGCTTGTGGTGGGCCAATAGCGGAATATGTCGTCCATAAAGGTATTGATGAAACTTTTGAATTCCAAAGAGAAAGCCTCTCTATGATTAATATTTGTCAGCCGAGGTACGCGAAACATACGCAAACGATTTGTCGATGGACTTTATTCCGCTCCAAGCCCACAAGCTGAGGCATTTAACGCCATCAATAATGTATTGACAATACTAAGCCAGGATTGAAGCTTACACTCGTTTTTAGAGTCCTCAAACTTCAAAATTGCTGGCACTTTCCTCGGAAAGGATGTATGGATGTATACCGCTTTTATTTACCTTAAACGCTAAATTGTATACTGTGTGTCATATGCATCCCACTCCCTAAATTACTTACAGGAAGTAGTTCATGGTACGTTGAAATATGAGAGGGGCAGCTGCTTCAACAAACAGACGTGTTGATCAATATAGATATCGGTGTGTGTTGATGATTACTAACTTCCGGGTGTCCTTATCCAACAACATTTGTTGTTACGCGCAAGTCAGATCAAGTTGTGAAAACTGATCGCCACCATTCAACTTTGCGAATAACTCCTCGCTGGTCGTAAATGGATACTCGGGAACATCCAAGTAGGGATTGATAGTAGCATTATAGTCTCTACATATTCTAACAGAACTCTCTGACTTCAACACTGGTGCAATTGGAGTGCTCAAGTTAGAACTATCCACCTTTTCGAGAATTCCCGCTTTTTCCGTTCGGTCAAACTCGTCCCAAATCTTGTCCGTCGGAGCAAAAACTACAGGCCCTCGGTGTAACATTCTCTTGTAATCGGAAGCTTTCCGTTCTTCTTTGACACTACCAAGTTCTCATTTAAAACCTTGTACTTTTGGAAGGTCTTTTCCTGTCAATAATCGTTGATGTTGCTATTGACGTATTTCCAGTTAAGTTGTATCAGGCTCAACCAGTTTCTACCCAGAAATGCTGGTCCATCTGCTTTGACAACGAGTAATGGCAACGACATCCGTTGGTTTGTATACTGTACTACTACTGACATTTTCCCGACAACTGGTAAAATTTGACCGGTGTATGTCATCAGAACTGTTGAGGCTTTGTATAGTTTTACGGAAACCTCGTACTTCTGTCGATAATCCTTTTTTTCCGAAATCAATGAAATAGAAGCTGAAGTGTCCAACCCCATTTTCTGTTGTTTGTTGTTTGTCAACAAGTCAATGTTAATTACTTTCTTGCCATTAGACTTGATAGAAAACAGAGGCTTTGCGTAATTTTAATCAGTTGCATTAGCCCAAGAAACCATTAAGTCTAGGATCTAAGATTCCTTTTTTTCACGTTGTGCCCATTTTTGTACATTCAGTATTTTGATGTGACCGTGGTTTCTTTATAATCGGGACGAGATTGGTTGGCACGACACACTCCTCAGATGACCAATTTCCCTTACAGTTGTGGCATTTGCTATTTTTATTACTATCTGATATGATTGTTCTTCACACAGCGAAAACACTGTGTTTTAACCTTGTGGGTCTTTTCCGCGTGCTAAATATTATCGAAAACAGCAGAGGATTCCCTTTGCGATATTCGCTCTCCGTGACTTCTATACTAACTGCAATGTCAATGATTTGTAGAAGTCAAATCTGCTTCAGAGAGAAATTTACGCTGTGTTGTAGTGGAAGCTAACACACACTTAACTCTATCACGGAAAACATCGTTACAGAAACCTTCACAATGGCTATGATCACTTAGTTTTCGGAGTTCGGCTAAAATTGACTCCTTTCACCCTCTTTCTGTTTTCGTCAGTGGAACTTGAACCATTCCGTTATCACCAAGGGTTTGGATTTCAGGTGATTACGAACATCAGTTTTCAGTTCATCTTACGTTTTGTCTACGTGCTTTGCAGTACTCACCACGTTTTGAATCAGCCCGTATGTTTTGCTACAGTTAGTAATATGGAACGTTCTCTATCTGCATCATCCACAAAGTTTTCTAGAAAATAGTGTTCCAAACGTTCTACGTACCCATCCCAATTTTGCGACTTTATATAAAATTCCTCAATGCTTTTATATCTAACAGTCATTCCGTGCAGTGTTTTTTTCTGTTTCATGTGTTGTTCTATTGTAAGCTAACGTTGATTATCGTCGCCACTGTAGTGTTAGTAGGGATTCTTTACCAGAATCAAATTAGATATCACACACCACTGCTGGGTATCTTTAATGGCGGACTCAAGACATATTACAAAGCATGCGCAGTATATACGACGAAACCATGCGGGACAACTAGGTAGTGACAGCCTACAGGACAATAATCCGGACAGAGTCTCGACTATACATAGCATCGCTTATAGTAGTTTTCGTGAAAATATACTACGTATTACAAGAAGGCAACGGATTATCTATGTGATGATAATTGAAAAATCAATGGGTTTGATTAAGTTATTCCTCTCGAATTGCCCGTTCATAATGATTGTAATAATTGTTAAGGCTAGGAATTTGATTTCCCAAACCTATTCGAGTCCTAAATACGCTAAAGTTAAGCTATATGCAAAACAAAACGCAATGTCCAACCAATGCTAGAATATAACAATGTGCGAGTTACCGGTCAGAGTGCTATCTAAATTGCTGTTTTCCAAAACATGAGCTATAACTATCATTGGCATATTATTTTTAGAATACAATTCTTTTACAGGCATGTGTAATTCCAACACATGTGCGAATGGCGGAACCTGCACAGGAACAAGCCAGAGTTTCACTTGCACGTGTGCTGCTGGGTACCAAGGTACCACGTGTACGGACATAGGTTGGTACATCTACTTTTGTATTCCGCCTTTGCGTATTGCAGAGTTATCTTATCTTGGGAGCAGGTATTGATTGTTACGTCACTTATTTGTGAGAGTAACGTCATCAATTTTTGAGAAAACGACGTAATTTTCTCGCACAAACCAATGACGTAACAATCAATACCTGCTCCCAAAAGAAGATAACTCTACAATACGCAAAGACGGAATACAACTCCTGTAAACAGAAGGTGCATTTTTTTCTGTTATAATGGAAAGACAATGGTTAAACAGTAAGTACCATGATCATGATTTGTTACGAAAGTAAGTTGTCTATTCTTAGGACAAGGCCTGGTTTAAAGTTCTATCATGACGATGTTATCACAACTTAGACGATACGCTGTGTTAGAGCTGATTGGCATGCTACCATTGTTACCTCATACCCAGTACATTGTTTAGAAGACAATTGTGTCATTATAAGAATAAAGTTTAGACACTATATTCGGGCAAGCTATCAAGCAGTTGCGAATTTTTGATCAGGTAAATGGTTGGTTTTGATGCCAATTGCGACAAAATGTTCTAATTTTAGATAACCAAAAGCGTAGTATAGTAATAACACATTGTCATTGCAATAGTTAGTATGTGTAACAGAATGCAAAATTTAGATATGATATAGATGTGTGAAAATGTTTTAGCAAAGGACTATATGCACTAAGGGGTGTTTTTGGCCCCATGCCTTATTCCCTTTATACTTATACCAATTGAAAGTGCAAGTAAAGACCTAACAAATTCTGTAAAACTTAAAATGTTTTTTTGTGTTTGTCCTTAGCAACAGGCCATAGCAACGGGCCATAGTAACATATTCAGCTCTGGTTTAAAAAGACAACATTTTGTGTTAAAATTAACATTTTGAACTCAAAATTTCATGTTCCTATTACAGCTGTAATATTTGTTATCTTAGACTAACAGTTTCTTTTTATTTATTCAGAGATAAAAGAAAAATATAATGATTTTGACCATAGCAACAAGCATCTTTGCATAGAAACTGACATTATTTACGGCTATTTTACATACAAATCACTACAATATACACATATTTGATACATACATTCATTTTCATTTACATCCAGAAAGTTAACTATATATTGTGTAATTTCCATTTAATTTTAGTGATTTTCCAAATACAACATTTTGACCATAGCAACAAGCATTTTTGCATAGCAACTGACATTATCAAAAAGAAGACCAAACGACAAATATATAGTTAAGGATTCTTTAATTGTTTTAATTATTGGCAAAGTATGGTCCTGGCTTCAACACATAGAAAGATGAACTCTGGGAACAGCAGCTCACCATATTAAATCGGTAAATATTTTGATATAGGGTACTGTTAAATGAATTTAAAATCAATTGTGTTACTGTTGGTCAAGTGAAACTCCGCCTCTCAACAAGTTGTACTTCATTTGATTAACAGATTTACTGGATGAATGATTAAATCTCATTATTACTATATTTTAAATACAAATCACTACAATATACACTTATTTGATACATACATTCAGTTTCATTTACAATAAGAAGTAAATTATATATTGTGTGATTTCTGTTTGATTGTAATGAACTTTACAAAACCAAATAGTGCATTATAAACATTTTGATCGCAGCAACAAGTATTTTTGCATTACAACTTTCATTATTTACATCTATTAAGCATACAAATCACTAAAATATACACATATTTGATACATACATTCATTTTCATTTACAATAAGAAAGTTAACTATATATTGTATGATTTTTGTTTGATTATTGTGGTTTTCACAAAACAAGTACATGTAGTACATTATTAATAAATAAGAATTGCTGCAAGTCAAAAGCAACTCTCATTTTCTTTGTATTTAAAGGAGATTAAAGAAA
>NW_018407368.1:23783-37354 GCF_002113885.1 Mizuhopecten yessoensis
AAAAAAAAGTCTTTGTAAATCATATTACCAAAAAGATTGATTTCAAGTTTTGATAAAGTGAAAATTGTTAATAAAAAATAAAAACTCATTCTGGTTAATCCCATTATATTCCGGCCAACTCTCTTCATCTATCTGGTCTTTAGTTCCCCCCCCCCCCCCCCTTACGACGTTTTGTCGGCAGATATATTACAACTCATCACCTTCGTAGTAAACAATTTATGTGTTGGCGATATAAGGTGGTTATAAGGTAGTATTTTGTAGTATTGAATACAGTATTAGGTAATATTTGGTTGCATTAGGGCTAGTATTGGGCATTTAAACTTGCCAAGTAACTGTCGTCTGCCCGTCTGGTTTTCAACATCTCGGGACAGTTGGCAAACTCACCAAACATCGATATTACAAGCTGCATTCTATATTCTGTGTGCATACACATTATCTTTAAATAAACACCTACCAAATATAAAGTATTCTGGATCCAGCAGATGAAAACTCCACTTCTTTGCAGTATAATAGGCCGAAGAGCAGCTTTGTTATGATTAGCGCTTTGTTGACGTTTCCGCGGTAGGAGTACAGTAGTTTAATCGACAAGGTCCGGAATTTACGGAAAATGTGAAACTTATTTTTTATCATTATCAAATTTTACTTTTCTTACGTTTAAAATATGATACATAAATTAAATATACATTTTGAAATAAGCAAAGTATAAAATAATATTTTTACAAAACAAAAATATGTGTGAATTATTTATCACAGGAACGACAAAATCCGGATAAACTCGTCGCTTCGATTATTATAGTCATCGCTCATTTTGTGTTTCGGACGAGGTTCGCCTTTTTGAGATATTTTTTCAATCTTTAGATATGAGCGCAGTCGTGCTCCAAAACGAAACTTAAGGAGTCGATCTGTTTTCCACAAAGAAAGTCAAAACTAAAATATCTTTGTGGAGCAAAACTGCGCTCCTACTTAATTTTGATGTTGTACACGTAAATTTCTGTTGTTTTCGCGAAAATCTCGTACGTGCGCCTCAATAAACCATCCCGATTTTATATTCAAGACAATATAATTAAAATCAAAAGTTTTTCCAGAACTATAATGCATCTTAATTATAATTTCAAATCATAAAAATGTAAAATTTGTAAAATCATGAATGTCAGAATATTGGGGCAGATAACGGGGCATACCGCATTTGATCCTTTGATACACTTTAGTTGAATACTTAACCGATTGACATATACAGATAAAAGAGCTATCTTGTCAACTAAATCGATTCGGATAAAATGTGCTGCAATTATATTCAAAACGAAATTGAAAGGAGGTAACTGGATATATAAAAAAAACACGGTGAAGTGGGATGATAATCCTTTAATTATCTAAGAGCATTTTTTATAGACCCATGTACCCCCAACCCCTGTGAGAATGGTGGAACTTGCGTACCAGAATCTGATGGCAGTTCTTCGTGCATATGTGCTGCTGGTTTCTCGGGTAGCTTGTGTGATACTGAAGGTAAGAGCAGACTATTCATTATCGCAGTCCATGACTTTACTATGTGAGCTTACTTCTTATATTGTAGAATTGAGTAAAGATCAGTCCTTTAACTAAGTTATGCCTTTATATCTGGAGACTAAACACTATTATCCAACAATGAATTGTATTCGTCCGTCACTTTACTCAGTCACCCCTCGTCAACCTCCTGCTGACTTATTTTTGTTACTAGCCTTGCATACGTTTCGACGTTTCGATGGATCTTGTTTTTAATTGACATTGTAAATCGATCAGGTCAGCAGTATTTAGTTTGTGTGACATTATAGAAATTTGTTTATTTGTATTTTAAATATACACAGCTGTGGCATATTCGGGTGATTTTTGTTTTCTGTTGATGTACGATAGCATTTCGTATTCTTTGAATGTATCTGTCTTGACTCAATATTTACAGAATAGCAGCATAGCATGTATCATAGTTACACCTCCAACTTATCATAATACATTTGTACATTCTGTCCTACAAATGATTTGCTCGTTTGTCTGAGTAAATATTTCCATTTTGAAAAATGTTGATATGTACCCAAATACATATAGTGAGTCACACGGTTATCTCAAGGTAGACATGACTAGTGTCTCTCTGACGAGGTTATTGCTTGAACTAAAAAATTCACTCCTCCCTCTATATACTGAATATGTGTTTGCCTTATTAAGCAATATACAATGAAAGTAATGTTTTCTGTATTAATTGTTATTCTGAGTAATGATGCAGAATTCAATCGTGAGTCCTTAAACACTATTCAAATAACCCATCTTGAAGTAAGATTAGTACGTAACAAGCTTGAAACTATTATGTGTTTGACAGAGACACATTTTTATCAGGAAAACCACCGTGCCATCGGAGGGATAACAACTAACCCTATCAGACATGACTCACTTTTTTCCGTTTGGGATCGAACCGAAATGTTTGGGAGAGTGAGTGGTCTGAAGCTCACGCTTGATTGCACACAGTAGAAAAGACTGCACGTTGGCGATCATGGCTACCGATGTCCCCAAAAGGGATAGATTAACAGGATTTGGAGAAGGCATTGTAATACATTATTAAGACGCAGTCTTAACAAAAAGGAGAAATCAGTTAGTGATGTTTGTTTGGGTTGTGGTAACTGTGTAGATCGTAATGTTTTTCTGGGTTGTAGTAACTGTGTAGATCGTAATGTTTGTCTGGGTTGTAGTAACTGTGTAGATCGTAATGTTTGTTTGGGTTGTGGTAACTGTGTAGATCGTAATGTTTGTTTGGGTTGTGATAACTGTGTAGATCGTTATGTTTGTTTGGGTTGTGGTAACTGTGTAGATCGTAATGTTTGTTTGGGTTGTGGTAACTGTGTAGATCGTAATGTTTGTTTGAGTTGTAGTAACTGTGTAGATCGTAATGTTTGTTTGGGTTGTGATAACTGTGTAGATCGTGATGTTTGTTTGGGTTGTGGTAACTGTGTAGATCGTAATGTTTGTTTGGGTTGTGGTAACTGTGTAGACCGTAATGTTTGTTTGGGTTGTGCTAACTGTGCAGATCGTAATGTTTGTTTGGGTTGTGATAACTGTGTTGATCGTTATGTTTGTTTGGGTTGTGGTTACTCTGTAGATCGTGATGTTTGTTTGGGTTGTGGTTACTGTGTAGATCGTAATGTTTCTTTGGGTTGTGGTACCTGTGTAGATCGTAATGTTTGTTTTGGTTGTGGTAACTGTGTAGATATTAATGTGTGTTTGGGTTGTGGTAACTGTGTAGATTGTAATGTTTGTTTGGGTTGTGGTAACTGTGTAGATCGTAATGTTTGTTTGGGTTGTGGTAACTGTGTAGATCGTAATGTTTGTTTGGGTTTTGGTAACTGTGTAGCTCGTAATGTCTGTTTGGGTTGTAGTAACTGTGTAGATCGTAATGTTTGTTTCGGTTGTGGTAACTGTGTAGATCGTAATGTTTGTTTGGGTTGTGGTAACTGTGTAGATCGGAATGTTTGTTTGGGTTGTGGTAACTGCGTAGATCGTTATGTGTGTTTGGGTTGTGGTAACTGTGTAAATCGTAATGTTTGTTTGGGTTGTGGGAACTGTGTAGATCGTAATGTTTGTTTGGGGTTTGGTAACTGTGTAGATCGTAAGGTTTGTTTGGGTTGTGGTAACTGTGCAGATCGTAATGTTTGTTTGGGTTTTGTTATCTGTGTAGATCGTAATGTTTGTTGGGGTTTTGGTAACTGTGTAGATCGTAATGGTTGCTTCGGTTGTGGTAACTGTGTAGATCTCAATGGTTGCTGGGGCTTTGGTAACTGTGTAGATCGTTATGTGTGTTCGTAATGTTTGTTTGGGTTGTGGTAACTGTGTAGATCGTTATGTTTGTTAGGGGTTTAATGTCCTCGCCACATCTGATGTCATATGAAGATGCTTGATTAGGGAAACACCTTCAAACGGAATCATTAGGGAAGAATACATAAATAGCCGCCATGCGTTGCTATGAGAACAGTAGAACAGTTGTGGTTTCTTCAATGTCCCCTTAACATAAGTCACAGAAGACACCCCCGAATCCGCCGGGACCCCCATACTATTCGCCTCGTACGGTAAGATACGGTGGTATACATAACTATACTGCATGGACATTAGCCGGTGTGTTTAATACGGCTGTTTGTGGTTATGATAATTTCGTTGTAAATGTTTTTTTCATAAATAAACAATGAATAACAGTATGCCATTTTGTGATAAAGATCCTGAAATTATGGCCTGCTCGTTTGAGGATGGGGAGCAAACCTGTTCACTGACCCAAGTAAACTACGACTACTTTAACTGGATTATCAATACAGTAAGTAATTGTGTTGGATTAAACTAGCATCACAATAAGGATGTATGTACCACTGCCAGAAACTCTAATGATGAACAGTAAACTATCGTTAACGATGAACAGTAAACTATCGTTAACGATAAACAGTAAATTATCGTTAACGATGAACAGTAAACTATCGTTAACGATGAACAGTAAACTATCGTTAACGATGAACAGTACACTATCGTTAACGATGAACAGTACACTATCGTTAACGATTAACTGTATACTATCGTTAACGATGAACAGTTCACTATCGTTAACGATGAACAGTACACTATCGTTAACGATGAACAGTAAACTATCGTTAACGATGAACTGTTCACTATCGTTAACGATTAACAGTAAACTATCGTTAACGATGAACAGTTCACTATCGTTAACGATGAACAGTAAACTATCGTTAACGATGAACTGTTCACTATCGTTAACGATGAACAGTAAACTATCTTTAACGACATAACAAACGCTTTGATAATTCATTTCGAAACTTTCATAAAATAACAAGAGAAGTGAGATAAAAGCATCGACAATTCGATCACTTTGACTAAATGAGTAGGGCAGAAATATTGATTTGCATGTTACTTATCTTTAAGAATTCCTCGATTTAGATAAAATTATTCAGGGTTGTTACAGAGTACGTGAATGTCTCAATAGATTCAACAAGTATCTTGTATGATCCAATACACAATCCACATGGTAGAGTTACCCCGTTATCCAGACACACAATCCACATGGTAGAGTTTCCCCTTTATCCAGACACACAAAGACACACAATCCACATGGTAGAGTTTCCCCGTTCTCCAGACACACAATCCACATGGTAGAGTTTCCCCTTTATCCAGACACACAATCCACATGGTAGAGTTTCCCCGTTCTCCAGACACACAATCCACATGGTAGAGTTTCCCCGTTATCCAGACACACAATCCACATGGTAGAGTTTCCCCGTTATCCAGACACACAATCCACATGGTAGAGTTTCCCCGTTCTCCAGACACACAATCCACATGGTAGAGTTTCCCCGTTCTCCAGACACACAATCCACATGGTAGAGTTTCCCCGTTATCCAGACACACAATCCACATGGTAGAGTTTCCCCGTTATCCAGACACACAATCCACATGGTAGAGTTTCCCCGTTCTCCAGACACACAATCCACATGGTAGAGTTTCCCCGTTCTCCAGACACACAATCCACATGGTAGAGTTTCCCCGTTATCCAGACACACAATCCACATGGTAGAGTTTCCCCGTTCTCCAGACACACAATCCACATGGTAGAGTTTCCCCGTTCTCCAGACACACAATCCACATGGTAGAGTTTCCCCGTTCTCCAGACACACAATCCACAAGGTAGAGTTTCCCCGTTCTCCAGACACACAATCCACATGGTAGAGTTTCCCCTATATCCAGACACACAATGCACATGGTAGAGTTTCCCCGTTATCTAGACACACAATCCACATGGTAGAGTTTCCCCGTTATCCAGACACACAATGCAGTGGATCAGGGAGACCTCGCCGTGTAATTAAACTTCGCTGACTCAGATATATAATAAATAGTGGATCTTATATGAGTGTCCATGTCATATTGAATTTATTAAACGAGTTCAATAATTGCATATGACACGATCCTTTAGGCAATTTTCATATCAAATTGTTGAACAAGTTTAATAAATTCAATATGACATGGACACGAATGTAAGATTATATTTATCACATAAAACTCATAATTTCAAAAGTAACTATAAACACATTTATCAGTTGACTCTTTAAAGGCAAAAAACACAGTACTCCGACAATACTATTGTCTCTCCGCACAGTGCAAAACAGTTTCAGATTATATTTTTAAATAATGATCAGTTTGAAATGCAATGAAAATGATAATGACAAAATAGACATTTCCAAATAATCTAATAGCAAATACATTAAACTTTATCAGACAAAAATCATTTGATAAAGTTCAAAATTTTGCATATTTGCGTAGGAATATGCTCCCACGGTTTTGACCAATCGCAGCACCTTTCGGTTTTATTATACACGTGCAATACCATATTTATGGCATGGCTGTATGACATAGTTAAATGAGTCAGTTAAAATTACAAAACATTCGGTCAGATAAGAAGTTACATTACTTCGTTTTAAATAAAATACATTTTAGTGAGTTTTGATTCTAATGCAGAATTCTACATCGATACCAAGTTCTGCTCCAATCAGCGCTTATGATGGGGACAAGTACATGTACATAGACACCGCAGGAAAGGACGTCGGTACCTATGGCATGCTGGTAGCTCACGACTTACCAGGTACGTACTGCACAAGTTTGTTTTTTGTGTAATACCAGTATTGAGGTGCGTTTGTTTTGATTCCAGCCTTCGTGATCGATATCATTCAAAGTGAGAGAGGACAGAACACAAGCAAACGACTAAAGATATCCAAGTTACATAATAGCATTGCAGATACTAAAATGATCTTCAGTCATTTCTATTCGTTCTTAGTTGCTGATAGTAATAGTTATTTTTTTCTAATTGAGATTTGTATACAGTCCATAGTAAATGCCTATCGAACGGCATGTGTGTTACATATTGGGGATGTGTATGTGGCGTAAATTGGTCATGATTTACTCTTTTTTACAATATCTCGTACGGAAAATCACCATTCCAAAATTATCTTTAAGAATAATCAATAATACATATATGTTTTAATTCAATGTATATTTACAGATGAGGTTAAGTGTCTGACGTTTAATTACCACATGAAAGGAGCACATCACTATCTTCAGATATATACTGCTGACAACTATACCTTTGAGCTCCAGTGGCAAAAGTCAGGCGACCAAGGCAACGATTGGAATAGCGCAACATTCCGAATCCGCTCTCGTTTCATTGAGGTAACATCACTAGTGATTGTTTATCTCAACTCAAGTATATCAAAAATACCTGTTGTTAAATTATTATTGATGAAGATGACGAGAAACAAATATACTCAAGAACTGTGTTCTGAACGTACAAAACCAATCATGCTATACCGGAATTCGAACCCAGAACCTCGAGTTTTTAAATTATTTTGCTCTATTCCGCCAACCTTCCCGGTTAACGGTAATGTCTAGGTCTAACTATGCTACAGATATACCCAAAACACAGTCAAGGGGAGGCTACTAGGTCTAACTATGCTACAGATATACCCAAAACACAGTCAAAGGGAGGCTACTAGGTCTAACTATGCTACAGATATACCCAAAACACAGTCAAGGGGAGGCTACTATGTCTAACTATGCTACATATATACCCAAAACACAGTCAAGGGGGGCTACTAGGTCTAATTATGCTACAGATATACCAAAACACAGTTAAGGGGAGGCTACTAAGTCTACAGATATACCCAAAACACAGTCAAGGGGAGGCTACTAGGTGTAACTATGCTACAGATATACCCAAAACACAGTCAAGGGGAGGCTACTAGGTCTACAGATATACCCAAAACACAGTCAATGGGAGGCTACTAGGTCTACAGATATACCCAAAATACAGTCAAGGGGAGGCTACTATGTCTACAGATATACCAAAAGCACAGTCAAGGGGAGGCTACTATGTCTACAGATATACCAAAATCACAGTCAAGGGGAGGCTACTATGTATACGAACAACCACCGTGCAGTGGGACAGGGAACCTTAACACAATGTCTCATTCGGTAGTTTCTACGATGACAGGATTTTGTTAGATAAGAAAGATATCAGATTTATCGGTACTTATAAGCGAGACATGTACTAATCTAGTGATGTGACTTTATTATAGGTATACTTTGTTGGTGTGGTGGGGAGCTATGCAGCCGACCTTATTGCCATTGACAACGTTCGAATACTGAGAGGCGATTGTTGTAAGTATAACCATTCATCATTAGTCACATATCTTAACGATTATAACGCCTTACAGAAACATTTCTTCATGTCGACCTTTTATACACCGAGGTCACATGTTCCATAAAAGATCACACAGAGGTCACATCTTCACTAAGAGATAACACAGAGGTCACATATTCAATAAGAGATCACACAGAGGTCACATATTCAATAAGAGATAACACAGAGGTCACGTCTTTAATAAAAGATCACACATAGGTCACATCTTCACTAAGAGATAACACAGAGGTCACATATTCAATAAGAGATCACACAGAGGTCACATCTTCACTAAGAGATAACACAGAGGGCACATATTCAATAAGAGATCAGACAGAGGTCACATTTTCAGTAAGAGATCACACATAGGGCGCGTCTTCAATAAAAGATCACACATAGGTCACATCTTCTCTAAGAGATAACACAGAGGTCACGTCTTTAAAAAGAGATCACACAGAGGTCACGTCTTCAATAGGATATCACACAGAGGTCACGTCTTCAATAAGAAATCACAGAGGTCACATTTTCAATCGGAGATCACACAGAGGTCACATCTTGAATAAGAGATCACACAGAGGTCACGTCTTTAATAAGAGATCACACAGAGGTCACATTTTCAGTAAGAGATCACACATAGGTCGCGTCTTCAATAAAAGATCACACAGAGGTCACATTTTCAATAAGATATCACACAGAGGTCACATCTTCAATAAGAGATCACACAGAGGTCACATTTTCAATAAGATATCACACAGAGGTCACGTCTTCAATAGGATATCACACAGAGGTCACGTCTTCAATAAGAAATCACACAGAGGTCACATTTTCAATAGGAGATCACACAGAGGTCACATTTTCAATAGGAGATCACACAGAGGTCACATTTTCAATAAGATATCACACAGAGGTCACGTCTTCAATAGGATATCACACAGAGGTCACGTCTTCAATAAGAAATCACAGAGGTCACATTTTCAATAGGAGATCACACAGAGGTCACATTTTCAATAGGAGATCACATGGATGTCACATCTTCAATAAGTCATCACACTGAGGTTACATCTTCAATAAGATACCACACAGAGGTCACGTCTTCAATAACAGATCACACAGAGGTCACATCTTGAATAAGAGATCACACAGAGGTCACTTGCCAATCATCCCCCTACCATCATCCATTTCATCACATTAAATAATTATAAACGTCACAAGATATGTTACTTTGTTTAGAGTCGCCTACACAAAAACGAGACAAACATGCATACATGTATAAAGCGAAACACTAACGCTTGATAATATCAAATGCAAATGGAGATAATCACAGATACATGATTGAAAAAAGAAAGATAACAAAAAAACGGAGAGCCATGTTTTTGAATGAAAAAAAGTATGTGTATAATAATATTTCAAATGTCAGGAAATAGTGGTAGAATGTAATCACTTACCAGTAAGCAGTCCCAAAGTTCAATGTTCGGAAACAAGTCTTAGGTCCTCTGGACCAAGCTTGTGTTCCCCATTTGATACACCAACACGAAATGTTTACAAATAACAAACGCGACGGATGGCTCAACACAAACCAATTGTACGGGTTAAAATTGCATTGGTACTAAACATCAGTTAGACTCGACACTAGGCCTTTTGAAATAGTTTGTCTTAAGATGATAATGATAGAACTTTAAATTCATTCCACAACTCTATATTATAAGGCACATCCCGCACTGTAACTAGGTCGCACAGATCCTCTTGTTTTTAGGGGAACTGGGGAACATCTTACAGTACAATTACGCCATATGGAAACGCATTTAGTTGTCTACAATCACGTAATATAAGTAGAACTGTTTGTCACAACCAACTCTAAAATCGCCTCATACAAAAAACACCAAAACTTTTCTTCACATTTTTAATAATCCCACTTCACAAAAGGGGCCATAAATCATTCACAATGACGTCATTAGTCATTGCTGAACAATCTGTCTCGTTATTTATATACACAACCATGTTTCTGTATGTTACGATGGCTTTTTGTGTCTCCCTGTATTAAAACTTATCACATAATCGGCCTGTTATCCAGTGAATTCGCCCGTGTAATATTTCCACATATGTCACTAGTGTAATATACACTGGAGCGTTTTTCATTGGCTGTGCCAGTCAGAAATCGATTGTGACGTCATAATATGGACAATGACGTGACGTCATTAATTGTGAATGGCGCAACAAAATGGCTATTTCTATTTGATTAATTAAACCCTCTACATTTTGACTTTAAAACCTGTCAAAATTTTCTGAGTTATGTGAAAAACAGTGTCTTAAAAATTTGTTTTCATTTCATATGAGCTTTTATGAAACTCGTCTCAAAGTTTGAATTCTTGCTCGCTAAGGCTCGCAAAAATAAAAACTCCTAAGACTGGTTTCATAAAATCTCGTTTGAAATGAAAACCCATTTAAGATCCTATATGTATTAACAGCTTTTGTTGAAAGTGTCTCCTTCTTATTTTTCAGCATAAGAACCTGGCTAGACGAATACCCAACAAAGACCCGTGCCATATTTTCATAACATTCTTTTTTTTTAATTTCACTCTTTCTTGTCAAATATAATCATATTAATCCAGATTTTTATATTCTTTATACCCTTTTTCTGCTTTTATACAACTATTATCTATTTTGCGCAATAAACGACATGCATTGATATAATTGTCTACTTGTTACTTTAATTACCTAAACATTGAAGTCCCGCATAACATTTTCGTTACTATTTTAAACAAAATGATACATACAAAAAATGGATATGTATCATTATTGTTCTGATTTATTACATTGGTTGAAAGCTTAAGGCTGGTAACACAAAAATATCGGATATAAGATAAATTTCAATTTCACAAGAAATTTTCAGAATTCAAGAACGTACGTTATCTTAAAATGTATGCCGTAAGCATGTTATCTTAATTGTGACATTTGAATTTTAAATTACACGAAAAATACCTCAGAATTGTTTTACGCACGTAGGCGAATTAAACATTACCCATAATTTCCATTAAGGGTCCAAAGTATGAAGATACCCCTATCATCCTATCATTTATTGGGATACTGATGGATTCTGTGTAGGACCACGTCAGATAATGCAATTCATTTTGTCACAAACTGCATGTGCAGTCCCATGTTTGTGTCTTGCGTTCGTCTTACAAGATACTTTGTCCGATCAACATATACAGATCACCGAGTGTGGTTTTGACATCAGGATAAGAAATTCATGAAACCATTTCCATGCTCAAGCATGGATTCTGTGCTCAAACCAACTTTCTTGTAACGCACTTAAATCATGCCAAACAATCAAATAGTAAATGGTAAACATTGAAAGCAATAATTGACAAAATGTGTTTTTTTATGAATTTATAAGCAGAACAAGAAAATGAGCTTGAGGACAAAATCCATGCTCGAGCATGAGAACGGTTTCATGAATACGGGCACAGGTGATGCTAGGGGTCAAGAGGGTAAACATTCCAACTTATCTGAACTAGTGTTGAAACGGAAGGATAAGTACATAAAATTCCTGAATCATATGTATTTAAAAAATATCGGAGTACTTGTAAATTTCAAAATAATAGTGAGTAAATTGTTTATAATATATCAACCCTGTCACTACCAAAAAATATGATTACGGCCATGTTATCTTTGACTGCAGACTATTACATATACTATTTATAAAAGGGGGCTTGCCCGATAACCAAGGACAGTCGGGTATAATGTGTAAGACAGGATTAGCACATTTACCTATTTAAATGCAAGCCATTCAATCTTCCAAACTCTAAATCTCCCAGCTAGACTCATTCACAAGTTATTGCGAGCAATGTATAGCCACACACCTTGGTACACCAAAGCACACAGGTCCATAACTGTGCATATAAACAACGTACTGAACCCTACTTGGATATGCGACACTGCTAACCCAACAGATACACCACATGTAGGCCTAGGTGACACAAACAACAGACAAGGTGGCGAACTGATTGACAGACAAATTCACTGATAAATTCTCGGCAAAATGGCGCACTGACAGACAAATTCACTGATAAATCCTGGTCAAAATGGCGCACTGACAAATTCACTGATAAATCTGGAACAAGCTGGCGTACTGACTGACAGACAAATTTACTGATAAATCCTTGGCAAACTGGCGCCCTGACTGAGAGATGAATTCATAGATAAATCTGGAACAAGGTGGCGCACTGACTGAGAGACGAATTCATAGATAAATCTGAAAAAAATGTGGCGCACTGACTGAGAGACGAATTCGTAGATAAATCTGGAACAAGGTGGCGCACTGACTGAGAGGCCAATTCATAGATAAATCTGGAACAAGGAGGCGCACTGACTGAGAGACGAATTCATAGATAAATCTGGAACAAGGAGGCGCACTGACTGAGAGGCGAATTCATAGATAAATCTGGAACAAGGAGGCGCACTGACTGAGAGGCGAATTCATAGATAAATCTGGAACAAGGGGGCGCACTGACTGAGAGACGAATTCATAGATAAATCTGAAAAAAATGTGGCGCACTTACTGAGAGACGAATTCGTAGATAAATCTGGAACAAGGTGGCGCACTGACTGAGAGACTAATTCATAGATAAATCTGGAACAAGGTGGCGCACTGACTGAGCGACGAATTCATAGATAAATCTGGAACAAGGTGGCGCACTGACTGACAATCGAATTCACTGACAAACGCTAGAGAATGTGATGCATTGACTGACTATCAGCCTGTCCATTTGTACAGTTGTTAATTCCCACCACCCAGGGATGCTTCCATCAAAATACAGTTGATATCCATTGCTTAGTTCCAGAGAAGAAGTCGCTTAAAGCAATATAGCAAAATAGCCCTTTTTGGCCCTACCCCTCAGGCTTCTTGGGGTCAGCCCAACCATTTGTACAATTTTGAATCCCCATCACCTAGGGATGCTTCAAGCAAATTATTGTTGATATCCATCTGTTATTTCTAGAGGAGAGGTCGCTTAAAGCAATTTAAAGCCACCATTAGTACTGTTTTGAATCGCCACCACCTAGGGACGCTACCTGCAGTCAAATATAGTTGATATCTATGACTTCGCTTAAAGCAATATAGCCAAATTATCCTTTTTGGCCCCATCCTCAGCCCCCTGGGGGGTCAGCCCCTCCATTTGTACAATATTTACCGGTAATCCCCACCTCCCATGAGTGCTTCCAACCAAATATGATCATATCAAGTGCATAGTTCTAGAGAAGAAATTGTTTATAACAATGTAGCAATGTAGCAAAATTGCCCTTTTTTGGCCCCGCTCCTAAGCTCCGGGGG